>NC_133649.1:222690089-222969371 GCF_009905375.1 Apium graveolens | reverse complement strand
AACTTCATATTTAAGCAGTGTAGATCTTTGACTTGGCTTCAATTTCAATTTCTGATCTCTTTGATGTTAGGAGTTGTTCTGAGATAGTTCTTCAACAAACATCTCTCTGCATATTCAAGTTCATTGACCATCCTCCTTTTAGCATTTATCAATTCAGCTGTAACTTCTCCCGTTTGAAAAATAGATGCTCTGAGATCATTTATCTTAGCTTTTTTTATCTCCTGATCTAGTCTTATCAGATATGCCTTGTCAGACTCTAGATTGAATTCCACAGCTTTATAACCCAGAAAAGTAGTTATAATCTTAGCATAGTTAGGATTCATATCGACAATATCACCTTTATAATCTCTGTACTTGGGATAGTATGTGTTATCAAACTTTACAGAATAAAGCTTCTTCTGTCTTTGAATTTGAGACTTTAAATACCCTACAGCACTATCTGTTAATCTGTCTTACACTTGAAGTAGGAATAGAACATGTTCCAGTTCCTCAAAATACTTCAGTGGTATAGCATTCTGCTTAATCTGGTATACCCTTCCATCTGTCATAAAATATAACAAGATATGCTCTTTCAAGAAGGTATGGTAAACCATTTGTACAGATTCAAGTCGATTCGATCTTTCAGGAGTTGCTCCAGCACCTGGTTCACTTAAGGAAGTTGTATCATTGGTAGTGTTATGTACTCTTCTTTCATCAGAACTACCCAACCCATATTTATCTCTTGCTTCCTTTCCTGTAACAACTCTTGCTTCAAAACCACTTGTTGCAGTCTTCAAAGGTTGAGCCTGTTTAGCTTTGGTGAATCCTGGTAGGAGTATCTTTGAAGGTTTAACATGAGCAATGTCAGAAGTTTCCTTTTCATTATCTTATGATATCAAGCCAACTTGAGCTAAGTCAGAGGTTGCTTGCTTCACTGTCATATCAGAACTTACTAAATCTTGACTCTGAACAACATGAGCCATGTCAGAGGTTGTTTGAGAAATCTTCTTTGAAATCAGAGTAAGACTAGTATCTTCTTCATCATCACTTATTTCTTCATCCATGACTGGCATATAAACCTTTACAGGTTCATCAACTTTTTCTTTGCCCTTGGACCTTGGATCAATTTCCATTTGTGATTTGGCCTTGGTTGCCTCAGGACTTGTTCTTTCCTTTATCACAATACCCTTAGGCTTCGTAAATTTCTTTTCAAAAACAGAAGCTTTAGATTTTGTCTTGAAACCTTCTGCTTTGAGTCTAGCTTAATCTTCCTTTAGACTCTCAAAGTCCATTCCTGGATTTTCTATAAGAAATAACTGTTTTGAAATTTCTTCATCAAGTTTCAGATGTTCACCAGAACTTATCATTTTACCAGTATCAGAACTTATTCTTCTCCCAGTATCAGAACTTGTTCCTTGACTTGTAATTCTATCTTTACTTGATGAAAATCCTTTGCCTTGACCTTGACCTCTACCCTTATCAGAATTTCCCTGGTCATCATTTCCATCATCCTTTGCTTTCAGTGTCTGAATAGATTTGTATTTGGACTTAATCACTTTCTCCCTCTTTTTGGCATCAGCAGGTGAAAGAAGAGAGATAAGCAATTCCACTGAGGATTGGATCTCATTGAGTTGACTTTGGTGAGAAGCTTGATTCTTTAGAATTTCAGAAATCTGAGCTTGTTGCTTCTCTTGAGTTTTCTCAATGTTGGCAATTCTGTCAAAGGCTGGCTTGAAAAATCTGTTCTTTTCAAGTTTCACATTCATATCTTTCTGGATCAGAGCTTCCTGAATTTTGTTCACCTTGTCATGAGTTATTGAGTGTTGACCTTGAAGGTGCCTTGTACTTAATGCAGTAACTCTCAGTTGTGCCTTGAAATCATCATTTATCAGCATTTCATCAGCTTTTGCAAGATGCTCAGCAAGAATCTTTTCAGAAGGAACAAAACTAACTGAGTTCCATTCTTTAGTCCACTCCTTTCCTCTAGGAGTTTCACTCCAAGGTACTGGTGCTTCCCCTGTAACAAACTTCCTGACTAAATCAGCTTTATGAACAGTTTGTTGAGGTGCATGTCCTCATGGACCAGCTGCAGCAGCATCTAAATGAGCAGCAGCTTCACCGATAGTTTCTTCATTGGCAGCATCATAACTTGTAGAGCCTGCAGTATCAACATCCTCGGATAAAACAGCAGTATGTGAGGCTATAGAGGCTTCAACTTCTTCCTCTAAATTCTGATCTGCAGCCAGGTTCTGATCAACATCCAAAATTGATATTGTTGGTGGAGTGAGTTGAATTGGTGGAGCTTCCAAGTACAAAACCTCAAGCACAGTCAAGTTATGAATATCAATTTCAGCACTTGTACCTAGTTCTTTAGTATGTACTGGATCAACTATAGGTGACATAGGAGGTGTAGGTATTTTAGCTTGAGCAGTTTCTGGTTGTGCAGTTTCTGGTTGTGCAGAAGGAAGTAATTCAATAACAATAGGTTTTGTTGAGATCAGAGATTCCTGATCCCCTTCCTTAGCTGCTTCCACTACATCCTCTGAATCTGACTCAACTATGTCCCTATGAGCTCTCTGTTTCTTTATCTTCTTCAAAGATGGAGACACTGTAGGAGCTTTATCATCAGAATTTAACTTTCTAAGCCTTTTGAGGGGCCTAAAACTCCCAGTTACAGTATCTTTTTGAGAAGAAACCTTCTCAGCTTCTACAACAACAGGTTTTGAAGTGGAAACCTGTTCCTCGGTTGTTTTCTCAAATCAACAGAATTTAATCAAAACATTCATCACAAAATAAAATTAAAAGTCGATGAAGTAAAGATTAACAAATTTTAAGTAAACATGCACAATCATATAATTTGAGAAACAAAGAACAAATCTTGCAATTAAAGAAAATTTCATTGATATATCAGATGATTACATTCGATGAAATTGATCAATTACATGCAAAAATTACAAGATAGTCCTATTCTACGATTCCCAACATCAACAGCCTTAGTCCTAGTCTACGAATACCTAACGACTAACTCCTTCTGCTGCTGATGAAGAGCACTGCAAGACGGATGATCCATTCTTGCTGATGGAGAGCTTCTCTCCTTTCCTCTTCCAACCTATCAAGATGGAGGTGATACTCCATTGATAAGAACAAGAGTTATGTGTGAACCTCTTGTGGAACTGAGTTCCATAGCTCGTCGGGAATGGAGGTGACATGCCACTCCTGGTGCCATTCATCACAACTCAACTCGATGTTAAAGGTTTCATAGTTCAGGAACATGTTGAAACGAACCATTTTTGTTGGTATGAATAAAAAGAGAATGAGTTTGTGAGAAAATGAAAGATGTATTGGCTGGGGTGAATGGTTGGTTTAAATAACCAATAGAATACCAAGGGACGCGAGGACTGGTTAAAAATTACAAGAATAATGAGCCCTCGACTCCCTAGACTGATGTGTAATAATAACAGTCAATAAAAAGATCTAAAGCCAGAGTTAATGGGCACGGGATATGATAATAATTACTGTGCGTATGCAGGTTTTCAAGACATACACGCTAACCACTAACCCATAATGATTATGATTGTTTTATCTCACATTAACCAATATTTTGTAAAAATATCATCGTTCAGGTAATGACAAAAAATAAACCAAGTAAATAAATACTGCCACGTAAGCATCAAAACTTGATAATTATCAGGAATTAAAAGTCATCAGAATATGGCTCCGTAACTCGAAAAGTGAATGTGTATTCCTGTAATTCTTCACACAAATACGGATATGGTCTCATCAGAACTTAATCATCAGAACTTCCATCAGAACTTGCCCTCAGAATTTATGCAATCTGACACATAGACTGTTCATCTAAAATAACATTGATCACCACAATGATTTTCGTAATTCATATGGAGTGTAAGTGTGTGCATTAAGCTAAATATCAGACAAAGAGTAAAGTCTGATTCACTTCAGTACATCTTAGAAATAAGGCATAACTAAGAACTTTACTTGAAATCTGTCATTATTCTGAAGTCTACTATTGAATGAGTTCATGCATGAGTCCACCTCAACTATTTTGTGCTCATTTTATGCATCTTTTGAAATTCTATTTTACAGTGGCTTCTCGGTGTAAGTGAGTCACGACTGCTTATCAAAATTTATGCTGCTATCAGAGTATTTCTCCAGTAATCATAGAGTGTGAAAAGTCACCAAGAAATTTTTTATTTTGCTTTTCTAATGCATATTACTTAATACCAGCAATGCACTTGGGTCTTCCCTTCCACATTTTTACTCTAGATCTCAAAGGAGTACCTGATTTTTATTTCTTTCCTTTTCTTTTTCTTTTGATAAGTGAGGCTTATCAGCACTTAGTACATCCACCAGATTTACTAACATCGGAACTTAACAGATAAGAAGCACTATTCTAGTTTTTGACTTAGTAATAAGATGCACAAAGTAAACTTAACTAAGCTCAATATCAGAATTTGCTTGTGTTAAAAGATTTCCACATAAACAATTACTTCAAACATGGGATCTTTGGTATATTAAAGACTAATAGTTCAACATCTAGCACAATTATCCTCATTGGATTGAATAGTCACAGATACATTCATATCACTATCAGAGTTTAGAAATTCACATCAGACAACAATCAGCACTTAAGCAAATTTCAAATTAAGCACATAATATACAAAGATGTAATATATGTAAACACTGATCATAAAGTCTGATGTATCAGAACAAAAACTAAGCAGATTTAGAGAAAGAACCTGAAACCATTCCAAGTTTATTTACCAATCTTGTAAAAGTAGCTTCACATAGTGGTTTTATGAAGATATCTGCTAGTTGTTGATCTGTGGGAACAAAATGCAATTCCACTGTACCTTCACCCACATGTTCCCTTATGAAGTGGTACCTTATGCTGATGTGCTTTGTCATTGAGTGTTGAACTGGATTACCTGTCATAGCAATAACACTTTGATTATCATAATAAATAAGGATTTTAGAAAATTCTAACCCATAATCCAGTAACTGATTCTTCATCCAAAGAATCTGTGCACAACAGCTTCCTGCAGCTATGTATTGACTCCCGTTTCTTGCTAAACCAAGAAACCAATCTGCCTCCAAGAAATTGGCAGCTTTCACTTGTACTTTTCCTGTCAATTTTGTATCCTGCAAAATCTGCATCTGAGTAACCTATTAGCTTAAAGTCTGATTCTTTAGGATACCACAATCTCAGATCAGTTGTACTCTTAAGGTACTTGAAAATTCTTTTCACAGCTGTTAAGTGAGGTTCTCTTGGATCTGCTTGAAATCTTGCACAAAGACAGGTAGCATACATGATATCAGGTCTACTTGAAGTTAGATAGAGTAGTGAGCCAATCATACCTCTGTAATCAGTAATATCTACTGATTTACTAGTATCTTTATCTAATTTTGTTGCAGTGGCCATAGGAGTGGATGCACTTGAACAATCCTGCATTCTAAATTTCTTCAACAAATTTCTGGTGTACTTAGATTGACAAATAAAAGTTCCTTCTTCATTCTGCTTGACTTGAAGGCCCAGAAAATAGTTAAGTTCTCCCATCATACTCATTTGATATCTTGACTGCATCTGCTTGGCAAACTTCTTACAAAGTCTGTCATTTGTGGAACCAAAAATGATATCATCAACATATATTTGTACCAAAAGTAAGCCCTTTCCATGGTTGAGGTAGAACAGTGTTTTGTCAATAGTCCCTCTATTAAATCCACTTTCCAGAAGAAACTGAGCTAATGTCTCATACCATGCTCTTGGAGCTTGCTTAAGGCCATGAAGTGCTTTATCAAGCCTGTAGACATGATTGGGAAATTTGGGATCTACAAAGCCTGGAGGTTATTCAATATATACCTCTTCTTCCAATTCTCCATTAAGAAAAGCACTTTTCACATCCATTTGAAAGACTTTAAACTTCCAGGCTTTGTAGATTTCAAACTTCCAAATCATGTCTACAGGCTTGATAAAGCACTTTATGGCCTTAAGCAAGCTCCAAGAGCATGGTATGAGACTTTAGCTCAGTTTCTTCTGGAAAGTGGATTTAACAGAGGAACTATTAACAAAACACTGTTCTACCTCAACCATGGAAAGGACTTACTTTTGGTGCAGATATATGTTGATGATATCATTTTTGGTTCTACAAATGACAGACTTTGCAAGAAGTTTGCCAAACTGATGCAGTCAAGATATCAAATGAGTATGATGGGGGAACTTAGCTATTTTCTAGGCCTTCAAGTCAAGCAGAATGAAGAACACACTTTTATTTGTCAATCCAAGTACACCAGAAATTTGCTGAAGAAATTTGGAATGCAAGATTGTTCAAGTGCATCCACTCCTATGGCCACTGCAACAAAATTGGATAAGGATACTGATACATCAGTAGATATTACTGATTACAGAGGTATGATTGGCTCCTTACTCTATCTAACTGCAAGTAGACCTGATATCATGTATGCTACCTGTATTTGTGCAAGATTTCAAGCAGATCCAAGAGAACCTCACTTAACAGTTGTGAAAAAAATTTTCAAGTACCTTAAGGGTACAGCTGATCTGGGATTGTGGTATCCTAGAGAATCAGACTTTAAGCTAATAGGTTACTCAGATGCAGATTTTGCAGGATGCAAAATTGACAGGAAAAGTACAAGTGGAAGATGCCAATTTCTTAGAGGCAGATTAGTTTCTTGGTTTAGCAAGAAACAAAAGTCAATTTCTACATCAACTGCAGAAGCAGAGTACATTGCTGCAGGAAGCTGTTGTGCACAGATTCTTTGGAAGAAGAATCAGTTACTGGATTATGGGTTAACATACTTTAAAATCCCTATTTACTGTGATAATCAAAGTGCTATTGCTATGATAGGTAATCCGATTCAACACTCAATGACAAGGCACATCAACATTATGTACCACTTCATAAGGGAACATGTGGATGAAGGTACAGTGGAATTACACTTTGTTCCAACAGATCAACAACTAGCAGATATCTTCACAAAACCACTGTGTGAATCTACTTTTCAAGATTGGTAAATGAAATTGGAATGGTTTCAGGATCTTTCTCTAAATCTGCTTAGATTATGTTGTGATACATCAGACTTTATGATCAGTATTTACAGATATTACTATCTTTGTGTATTCTGTGCTTAAATTGAAAATTGCTTAAGTGCTGATTGATCTCTAATGTAAATTTCTAAACTCTGATAGTGATATGAATATTTCTGTGACTATTCAATTCAATGAGGATAACTGTGCTCGATGCTGACCTAGTAGTATTTAACATACTAAAGTCCCATGTTTGAAGTAATTGTTTATGTGGAAATCTTTTAAACACAAGCAAATTCTGATATTGAGCTTAGTTAAGTTTACTTTGTGTATCTTATTACTAAGTCAAAAACTAGAATAGTGCTTCTTATCTGTTAAGTTCTGATGTTAGTAAATCTGATGAATGTACTAAGTGCTGATAAACCTCACTTATCAAAAGAAAAAGGAAAAGAAAAAACAAATCAGGTACTCCTTTGAGATCTAGAGTAAAAATGTGGAAGGGACGACCCAAGTGCATTGCTGGTATTAAGTAATATGCATTAGAAAAGCAAAATAAAAAATTTCTTGGTGACTTTTCACACACTGTGATTACTGGAGAAATACTCTGATAATAGTATAAATTCTGATAAGCAGTCGTAACTCACTTACACTGAGAAGCCACTGTAAAATGGAATTTCAAAAGATGCATAACATGTGCACAAAAAAGTTGAGGTGGACTCATGCATGAACTCATTCTAAAGTAGACTTCAGAATACTAACAGATTTTGAGCAAAGTTTTTAGTTATACCTTATTTCTAAGATGTACTGAAGTGAATCAGACTTTAATCTTTATCTGATATTTAGCTTACTGCACACACATACACTCCATATGAATGATGAAAATTACTGTGGTGATAAATGTTGTTTCAGATGAACAGGTTAAGTGTCAGTTGCATAAATTATGAGGACAAATAATGATGGAAATTTTGATGATTAAGTTCTGAAGAAACGAAATCAGTATTTTGTGTGAAGAATTACAGGAATAGACATTCACTTTTCGAGTTAAGGAGCCATGTTCTGATGACTGTTAAGTTTTGATATAAGTCTAAGTTCTGATATTAAATCCTGATTCTTTACTTGACTTATTTGTGGTTAAAATCTGAAACAGTCATATTTAACATTCAGAATATATTTGGGTGAGTTATAAACAGTCAACATAATTTGGGTTAGTGGTACTCGTACATGCACAGTAATTCCTACTTGTTTCGTGTGCTCATTAACTCCTGTTTTAAGCTTCCAATGGCTGTTATTATTCTGATGTTGGTAATGATGAAGTTACTGGTGAAGCTGTTGCTACAAATGTAGATGTTGCTGCAGCTGGTCCATCAGGACATGCATCTCAACAAACTGTTCATAAAGCTGAGATAGTCAAGAAGTTTGTTACAAGGGAAGCACCAATACCTTGGAGTGATACTCCTAGAGGACAGGAGTGGACTAAGGAGTGGAACACAGTTACCTTTGTTCCTTCTAAAAAGATTCTTGTTGAGCATCTTGCAAAAGCTGATGAAATGCTGATAAATGATGATTTCAAAACACAGCTGAGAGTTACTGCATTGAGTACAAGGCACCTTCAAGGTCAACACTCAATAACTCATGACAAGGTGAATAAAATTCAAGAAAACTTGATTTAAGCAAGATATGAATCTGAAACTTGAAAAGAAAAGATTTTTCCAACCTACCTTTGACAGAATTTCCTACATTGAGAAAACCCAAGAGAAGCACCAGTCTCAGATTGATGAAATTTTGAAGAATCAAGCTTCTCATCAAAATCAACTCAATGAGATCCAATCCTCAGTGGAATTGCTTGTCTCTCTTGTATTACCTGCTGATGCCAAAACGGGGGATAAAGTAATTAAGTCCACATGCAAACCTATTAAGACACTGAAGGGAAAGGATGATGTAAAAGATGACCCGGGAAACTCTGGAATGGGTGGAGGTCATGGTCAAGGTAAAGGTCTTTCTTCAAGTAAAGCTGGAACTACAAGTCAAAGAACACGTTTTGATACTGGGAGAAGAATAACTTCTGATACTGGTAAAAGGATAAGTTCTGATAAACATTTGGAACTTGATGAGGAGATTTCAAGACAGTTATTTCTGAAAGAAAATCCAAGAATGGACTTTGAGAGTCTAAAGGAAGAAGAAGCTAGACTTAAGTTAGAAAAAGTCAACTCCAAATCTGAAGCTTCTGTTGTTGAAAAGAAAATTCCTAAGGCTAAAGGCATTGTGATAAAAGACAGGGTAAATCCTGAGGCAACCAAGGCCAAATCACAAATGCAGATAGATCCAAGGCCCAAGGGCAAAGAAAAAGTTGGTGAACCTCTAAAGGTTTATTTGCCTGCTATGGATGAAGAAATATCTGATGAAGATGCTAATCTTACTCTGGTTTCAAAGAAGATTTCTCAAACAACCTCTGACATGGCTCAAGTTGTTCAGAGTCAAGATATAGTAAGTTTTGATATGACACTGAAACAAGCAACCTCTGACATAGCTCAAGTTGGCTTGATATCAGAAGATAAGGAAAAGGAAACCTCTGACATTGCTCATGTTAAACCTTCAAGATTACTCCTACCAGGATTCACTAAAGCCAAGCAAACTCAATCTTTAAAGACTGCAACAAGTGGTTTTGAAGCAAGAGTGGTTACAGGAAAGGAAGCGAGAGATAAATCTGGATTAGGTAGGGCTGATGAAAGAAGAGTGCAGAACACAACCAATGATCCAACTTCCTTAAGTGAACCAGGTATTGGAGCAACTCCTGAAAGATTGAATCAGATTGAATCTGTACAGATGGTTTACCATACCTTCTTGAAAGAACATATCTTATTATATTTCATGACAGATGGAAGGGTTTACCACATAAGGGAGAATGTTATACCACTGAAGTATTTTGAGGAACTAGAACATGTTCTATTCTTACTTCAAGTGAAGAACAGATTAACAGAAAGTGCTGCAAATTATTTCAAGACTCAAATTCAGAGACAGAAGAAGCTTTATTCTGTAAAGTCTGACAGCACATATTGTCCCAAGTACAGAGATCACAAGGGTGATATTGTTGAGATGAAGCCTAACTCTGATAAGATTATAACTACCTTTCTGGGTTATAAGGCTGTAGAATTCAATCTTGAGTCTGACAAGGCATATTTGATCAGACTCGATCAGGACATAAGGAAAGCCAGAATAAATGATCTCAGGGCTGCTATCTTTCAAATTGGTGAAGATACAGTTGAATTGAAGAATGCTAAAAGGAGGATGATTGATGAACTTAAATATGCTGAGAGATGTTTATTAAAGAACTATCTCAGAACAACTCTTGATATCAAAGAGATCAGTGATTGAAGCCAAGTCAAGATCTACAACTGCTCAAATTCTGATGTGTATACAGACTGAAGCTGTTATCACAAGTTAAAGTTGGTAAAGCTTTAAGGACTGTAAGTTGTAGTTATCTAGTCAAATTCTCATGCATTTGTACTTAATGTTTTTGACATCATCAAATATCTGTTAAACTTGTATATTATGCTAATTTACAAGTTGGGGGAGATTGTTAGATATATTTGATAATGTCATATCTAATATAATTTGTGTTTAGTTTTTAGATCTTACTTAAACAGGAAAAATCAGTACTTAACTGGAAATCAGCACTTATACTGAAGTCAGAACTTAAGTTGTCAGAACTTAAGTTATCAGGAGATAATATCAGGACTTAAGAAGACTTTCGGATAAGGAAGGCAGCTAATTGAAAGGAAAGAAGATCAAGACAAATGCAAGAAGAGATATACATGAAGAAGAAATTCTATGAAGAATAGAATACTTGGAAGAAAAGATATTTGATTGATATAATTTAGGAAGCAGAATTATATTCCATATCAATTAATGATTATATTATAACTGTGTAGTATAAAAACACATACATAGGGTTTACACTATATGTGTTATCATTATCGAGAATAATATTCATTGTAACCCTGACAGCTCTCGTGATATTTGTTCATCACTGAGAGAGGACAGTTCCATATTGTAACAGAGTTTATTATATTGAATAAAGTTTGTTTTCTGTTACTTGAGTTCTTTAATTCGATTTGATTGTGATAAACACTGTATTCAACCCCCTTCTACAGTGTGTGTGACCTAACAACACAGGCATAGGGTTTACACTATACATGTTATCATTATCGAAGTTATTATTCATTGTAACCCTAGCAGCTCTCGTGATAATTTGTTCATCACTGAGAGAGGACAGTTCCATATTGTAACAGAGTTTATTGTGTTGAATAAAACCTGTGTTATGTTACGTGTGTTCTTTAATTCAATATGATTGTAGTAAACACTGTATTCAACCCCCTTCTATAGTTTGTGTGACCTAACAAGTGGTATCAGAGCAGATCTGTTAACACACAAACAGTTTAAGATCCAAAAACAATCATGTCTGAAGAAGAACAAACTCCAACCAAGCCCACCAAAACTGAAGAACCTCCAAAGACTCAAATCCATAATCGATATGAGACTATTAGAGTTCCCATACTGAAACCATCTGAATATCCCATATGGAAGGTGAGGATGTCTATGTTTTTGGATGCTACAGATCCAGAATACCTTGACAGAATCAATGAAGGACTACACAAGCCAACCAAGCTCTCTGTTTTAGTTGCAGATCAGCCAGCATAGACAGTTTCAAAGGAAAAAGTGAATATACAGCTGAAGATATCTCATCTATTGCTAAGGATGCAAAGGTACGACATTTGCTGCATAGTGCCATTGATAATGTCATGTCAAACAGGGTAATCAACTGCAAGACTGCAAAGGAGATATGGGATGCCTTGGAAACAAGATGTCAGGGAACTGATTCAATTAGGAAGAACAGGAGGACTATACTCACTCAAGAGTATGAGCACTTTGACTCAAAACCTGATGAGTCATTAACTGGATTATATGATAGATTTGTCAAACTCTTGAATGATCTGTCACTGGTGGACAAGGAATATGAACTTGAAGATTCAAATCTTAAATTCCTGTTAGCTCTTCCTGAAAGTTAGGATTTGAAGGCCACCACTATAAGAGAAAACCATGTTCTTGATGAAACAACTCTTGATGAAATTTATGGGATGCTCAAGACTCATGAACTTGAGATGGAACAAAGAAGCAAGAGGAATGGAAGGAAGTCAAGGAAAGTTGCTCTTAAGGATGAGGAGGATGTCCCCAAAGTAGCTACCTCAAGAAAAGGTAAGGGAAAAGCTCTCATCACAAAGTCTGATACTGAGTCATCAAGTTCTGATAGTGATGATGACTCAGAAACTGAAAGCTTACCTGAGATGGATACTGATGAAGAGATGATAAAGCTGTGTGCTCTTATGGTGAAAGGAATCACAAGGATTGCATACAAGAAATTCAGAAAGGGAAAGAAATTTTCCAGGAAATGTGCAAGTTCTGATAAGAAGAGTTTCAGAAAATCTGAAGGCAAAGGAGGAAAGTCTGACAGAGGAGATTACTCAAATGTCAAATGCTACAACTGTGGTGAGAAAGGCCACATATCTCCTGATTGCAAGAAAGTGAAGAGTGACAAAGGCAAGGCTCTTGTCACAAAGAAGGAAAGCTGGACAGACACTTCAGATTCTGAAAGTGAGGTGAACTATGCCTTAATGGCAAATGCTGATAGCAGTTCTGATGCTGCTGAGTTAAAGGTACCTCAAACTACTTATGCCTTTCATACTGATGATATTACTGAGTTGAGAAGATATCTTAAAACCTTGTTCATTAGTTATAGAGATCAAACTTTAACATGTGAAAGATTAACTTCTGAAAATCTTGCTTATAGAGGAATGATTATGTAGAAAAAGAGTTAGTCAGGTTCCATCAAACTCAGAAAGATAGAGATGATGCCTTTTATGTTAGTGATGAAGTACTTAAAATGAATGAATCTCTAAAAACTGAGTTAGAAAAGGAAAGAGAGATTATCAGGACGTGGACTAACTCTGGCAGAACAACTCAAAATTTGTTGAGTAGTGGAAATTGGAAAGAGGGCTTAGGTTATGGAGATGATAAGAATGATAAGGGAACTATAGAAATTGAGCCTATAGTTGTTAAACAAAAGCCCAAGGTAAATCCTATTAAGTTTGTAGATGTAAAGTCTGATATTGATAAATCAGAAGTTAAAGAGAAATTAACTTATGACAAACCAAAACAGGATAAGCCAACTGAAATAAACATAGGCTTAATGACAAAGAAGCAGCTTAAGCATAAGCTGAAAGATGTTAAGAATGTAAACGGTAAAGCCACCTAGGAAAAATAGGAATGGAAAGGAAGGTGTGAATAAAAACAATGATTATAAGCCTGTTCCTAATGCTCCTAGAAAGAAATGTTATAACTGTGGAAATTCTAACCATCTAGCTTCTTTTTGCAGGAAGAATAAGAACATAAATTCCTTACCTTCAAAGTCAGGAGTTAAGAGTCAGTCTGTTAGATATTGGCCACAAAATCCTTGTTTACATTGTGGTAGTTTAAGGCATTCCATTTATACTTGTAAGGAATATCATAGTTTGTACTATGATTATTATCAAATAAAACCTTCTTTAAAGAAAGTTAATATTATTCCTTCTAGTGTAAGTACTGATGCAAAGTCTGATATTGTAAATTCTGATAAGAAAACTGTTAACATAAACTCTGATGCTAAATCCGCTGCAAATGTTAACAAACTTAATAAGGCCAAAGGATCCAAGCAAGTTTGGGTCCTTAAAACTAATCATTAGTGGTATTTGTGATTGCAGGGTAACAGGAAAAACATCCTAGTTCTAGACAGTGGATGTTCAGGACATATGACTGGAAATAAAGCCCTGCTATCAGACTTTGTGGAGAAAGCTGGCCCAGGTGTTTCTTATGGAGATGGAAACATTGGAAAAACTCTGGGATATGGCAATATCAATCTTGGGAATGTCATCATTGAAAAAGTAGCTCTGATCTCGGGACTTAAACACAATCTGCTGAGTGTTAGTCAAATCTGCGACAGAGATTATCATGTGGATTTCTTTGAAGAACACTGTGAAGTTGTAAGCAAATCTACAGGTAAAGTTGTTCTGAAAGGATACAGGCGTGGTAACATTTATGAAGCCAAGCTTTCAACAAGTACTGATGGTTCTGCAATCTGTCTGTTGAGTAGAGCATCAATTAAAGAAAGCTGGGATTGGCACAAGAAACTCTCTCATTTAAATTTTAACAATATAAATGAACTAGTCAAGAAAGATCTTGTGAGAGGACTGCCAAAATCAGTATTTGCTCCTGATGGCCTTTGTGATTCATGTCAGAAGGCAAAACAAAGAAATCTTCTTTCAAGAGCAAGACTGGATCATCAATTCTTGAGCCTTATCACCTACTACATGTTGATCTATTTGGTCCAGCGAATGTCATATTTATTGCAAAGAAGAAATATGCTATGGTCATAGTGGATGAGTTCACCAGATACACATGGGTGTATTTCTTGCATACAAAAAGTGAAACTTCATCTATCTTGATTGATCATGTCAAACAACCGGATAAATTGGTCAAAGACTCTGTGAAAATCATAAGGAGTGATAATGGCACTGAGTTCAAGAATTTGATAATGGAAGAGTTCTGCTGAAACCATGGAATAAAGCAGGAATTTTCTGCTCCTAGAACTCCACTGTAAAATGGAGTTGTTGAAAGAAAGAATAGAACTCTTATTGAAGCTCCATGAACTATGCTTGATGAAGCAAAGTTACCAACCTACTTTTGGGCTGAAGCTGTGCAAACTGCTTGTTTTACTCAAAGTGCTACACTTATCAACAAGCATGGAAAAACACCATATGAGATGGTGAAGAAAAAGAAGCCAAATCTGAAGTATTTTCATGTATTTGGATGCAAGTGTTTTGTTCTTAAGACTCATCCTGAACAGCTATCCAAATTTGATCTAGAAGCTGATGAAGGAATTTTTATTGGATATCCACTTTCCACAAAAGCCTTCAGAGTCTAGAATTTAAGAATAAGGGTTATCATGGAATCTATCAATGTCTCTTTTGATGATAAGAAGATTACTGAACTTGAAGATTTCAATGATCATGATCATATGAGATTCGAAAATGAAGTTTTAAATTCTGATTCCGTAAATCCTGACAGTCTAAATCCTGATACTGCAAACTCTGATGGATTAAACTCTGATGTTATTGAAACTGTGGTGACTAGGCCAAAGGAAAATGCACCTGTGCAGGGGGAGCATACTGAAGATCCAACCACATCTCAAGAAGCATCAGAATCTACAACAGACTCTTCAAGTTCTGATTCGTCAAGTTCTGATTGGCCAAGTTCTGATAATTCTGGAAACTCATGTTCTGATATTTCTGGAAACTCAAATTCTGAAGGATCCAACTCAGAGAGCATAATTTCAGGGGGAGCATCAGAAAATGTTGATGGAGACAGCATGGATCATGGGGGAGCATCCAGTTCTAGAGATAACCTTCCATCTACAAGAAAGTGGACTAAAGCACATACACCTGACATAATTATTGGAAATCCTGATACAGGTGTCAGAACTAGAACAACTACATCAAATGAATGTCTCTATCATTCTTTCCTTTCTCAGACTAAACCAAAGAAAGTGGAAGAAGCTCTTCAAGATGCTGATTGGGTGCAAGCAATGCAGGAAGAGTTAAATGAATTTGAAAGAAATAAAGTCTGGACACTAGTGCCAAGACCAAAGAGCAGGTCTGTTGTTGGTACAAAGTGGGTGTTCAGAAACAAAACTGACAGTGATGGCATAATTACAAGGAATAAATCAAGGCTGGTTGCAAAAGGATACTCTCAACAGGAGGGAGTTGATTATGATGAAACATTTGCACCAGTTGCTAGATTGGAAGCCATAAGGATATTTTTGGCTTATGCTGCTCACAAAAAGTTTAAAGTCTTTCAAATGGATATGAAAAGTGCTTTTCTTAATGGAGAATTGGAAGAAGAGGTATATGTTGAACAACCTCCAGGTTTTGTAGATTCAAAATTTCCTAATCATGTCTACAGACTTGATAAAGCACTTTATGGCCTTAAGCAAGCTCCAAGAGCATGGTATGAGACATTAGCTCAGTTTCTTCTGGAAAGTTGATTTAACAGAGGGACTATTGACAAAACTCTATTTTATCTCAACCATGGAAAGGACTTACTTTTGGTGCAGATATATGTTGATGATATCATTTTTGGTTCTACAAATGACAGACTTTGTAAGAAGTTCGCCAAGCTAATGCAATCAAGATATCAAATGAGTATGATAGGAGAACTTAGCTATTTTCTGGGCCTTCAAGTCAAGCAGAATGAAGAAGGAACTTTTATTTGTCAATCTAAGTATACCGGAAATTTGTTGAAAAAGTTTAAAATGCAAGATTGTTCAAGTGCATCCAGTCATATGGCCACTGCAACAAAATTGGATAAAGATACTGGTAAATCAGTAGATATTACTGATTACAGAGGTATGATTGGCTCACTACTCTATCTAACTGCAAGTAGACCTAATATCATGTATGCTACCTGTTTTTGTGTAAGCTTTCAAGCAGATCCAAGAGAACCTCACTTAACAGCTGTGAAAAGAATTTTCAAGTACCTTAAGGGTACAGCTGATCTGGGATTGTGGTATCCTAGAGAATCAAACTTTAAGCTAATAGGTTACTCAGATGCAGATTTTGCAGGATGCAAAATTGACAGAAAAAGCACAAGTGGAAGCTGCCAATTTCTTGGAGGCAGATTGGTTTCTTGGTTTAGCAAGAAATAGAAGTCAATTTCCACATCAACTATAGAAGCAAAATATATTACTGCAGGAAGCTGTTATGCACAGATTCTTTGGATGAAGAATCAGTTACTGGATTATGGGTTAGAATTTTCTAAAATCCATATTTACTGTGATAATCAAAGTGCTATTGCTATGACAGGTAATCTAGTTCAACACTCAATGACAAAGCACATCAACATTAGGTACCACTTTATAAGGGAACATGTGGATGAAGGTACAGTGGAATTGCATTTTGTTCCAACAGATCAACAACTAGCAGATATCTTTACAAAACCACTATGTGAAGCTACTTTTACAAGATTGGTAAATGAACTTGGAATGGCTTCAGGTTCTTTCTCTAAATCTGCCTAGTTTATGTTCTGATACATCAGACTTTATGATCAGTATTTACAGATATTACTATCTTTGTGTATTCTGTGCTTAAATTGAAATTTGTTTAAGCGTTGATTGTTGTCTGATGTGAATTTCTAAACTCTGATAGTGATATGAATGTTTTTGTGACTAATCAATCCAATGAGGATAACTGTGCTAGATGCTGACCTAGTAGTCTTTAAATACTAAAGATCCCATGTTTGAAGTAATTGTTTATGTGGAAATCTTTTAACACAAACAAATTCTGTTATTGAGCATAGTTAAGTTTACTTTGTGTATCTTATTACTAAGTCAAAAACTAGAATAATGTTTCTTATCTATTAAGTTCTGTTGTTTGTAAATCTTATGGATGTACTAAGTGCTGATAAGCCTAACTTATCAAAAGAAAAAGAAAAGAAATAAATATCAAGTACTCCTTTGAGATCTAGAGTAAAAATATGGAAGGGACGACCCAAGTGCATTGCTGGTATTAAGTAATATGCATTAGAAAAGCAAAATATTTTTTTGGTGACTTTTCACACTCTATGACTACTGGAGAAATACTCTGATAACAGCATAAATTCTGATAAGCAGTCGTGACTCACTTACACTGAGAAGCCACTGTAAAATGGAATTTCAAAAGATGCATAAAATGAGCACAAAACAGTTGAGGTGGACTCATGCATGAACTCATTCTATAGTAGACTTCAGAATAATGACAGATTTTGAGCAAAGTTCTTAGTTAAGCCTTATTTCTAAGATGTACTGAAGTGAATCAGACTTTACTCTTTGTCTGATATTTAGCTTCATGCACACACATACACTCCATATGAATGATGAAAATTACTGTGGTAATAAATGTTGTTTTAGATGAACAGTTTAAGTGTCAGTTGCATAAATTATGAGGACAAGTTCCGATGATTAAGTTCTGTTGAACCCATATCAGTATTTGTGTGAAGAATTACAGGAATAAACATTCACTTTTCGAGTTATGAAGCCATATTCTGATGACTTTTAAATTCTGATAATAATCAAGTTTTGATGCTGACGTGGTAGTATTTATTTATTTTTGGTCATTACTTGAACGATCATATTTTTACAGAATATTGGTTTATGTGAGATAAAACAGTCATAATCATTATGGGTTAGCGGTTAGCGTGTATGTCTTGAAAAACTGCATGTGCATAGTAATTGTTATTATATCTCGTGCCCATTAACTCTGGCTTTAAATCTTTTACTGACTGTTATTATTACACATCAGTCTAGGGAGTCGAGGGGTCATTATTTTTACTTGTAATTGTTACACATTCCTCGCGTCCCTTAGTATTCCATTGCTATTTAAATGACTGATCATTCATTAGTAAAACCACATATGTTCATTTCTCTCAAACAATGGCACATTTTAGTTGGTATTACTGTTATGGCACAAAAACTGTAACTATCTTTCAAAATGGAATTCCAACTTTATATCCTATCAACAACATTACATTCATCATCTGGATTCAACTTTCAGAGAACATTAAAAATGATATATTGTCTTTCCAAAGAGAAGTTCATCTTCGTATTCTTACACAGCAGGAGCAAATCATTCGTCTTGCTATTCTCTTTGTTGAAAGTAGGAAGAAGAATTAATTGTCATCCATCCGTTTCTCTTCACCATCAGCTTTGTCAGGCTTCTTAGACTAGGACTAAGGCTGTTGATGTTAAGATTCTAAGGTTAGGTCTATCTTGTAATTTTTGCATGTAATTGATAAATTTCATGAAATGTACTCATCTGATATATCAATGAAATTTTCTTTAATTGTAAGATTTGTTCTTTGTTTCTCAAATTATGTGACTGTGCATGTTTAATTGCAATTTATTAATCTTTACTTCATCGATTTTTAATTTTATTTTGTGATGAATGTTTTGATTAAATTCTGTTGATTTGAGGAAACAACTGAGGAACAGGTTCAAACATCAGAACCTGTTGTTGTAGAAGCTGAGAAGATCTCTTCTCAGAAAGATACTGTAACTGGGAGTTCTAGGCCTCTCAAAAGGCTTAGAAAGTTAAATTATGATGATAAAGCTCCTACAGTGTCTCCACCCTTGAAGAAAATTAAAAAGCAAAGAGCTCACAGGGACATAGTTGAGTCCGATTCAGAGGATGTAGAGGAAGCAGCTAAGGAAGGCGGTCAGGAATCTTTGATCCCAATAGAACCAGTTGTTATTGAATCACTTCCTTCTGCACAACCAGAATTTGTTGAAGCCACTGCATCTACACCTCCTACTCAAGACAGAATACCTACACCTCCTATGTCACCAATAATTGATCCAGTACATACTGAAGACCCAGGTACAAGTGCTGAAATTGATATTCATAACTTGATGGTGCCTGAGGTTCTGTACTTGGAAGCTCCAGCAACTCAATTCACTCCACTAACAACACCAATTCAAGATGCTGATTTCAATGAAGATATTCCAACTACACCAATTAAGAATCTGGATGATGAAAATCAGACTTTAGGTGGGCATCAAGATTTGGCTGTTGATAAGAACTTAGCTGCAGATCAGAATTTAGAGGATGATGTTGAACCTCGATTGCCTCACATACTGCTATTCTATCAGAGGATGCTGATACTGCTGGATCTATAAGTTCTGATGCTGATAATGCTGAAACTACTGGTGAAACTGTTACTAATCTAGATGCTGATGCAGCTGGTCCATCAGGACATGCACCTCAACAAACAGTTAACAAAGCTAATTTGATAAAGAAGTTTGTTAGAGAGGCACCAGTACCTTAGAGTGAAACTCCTAGAGAAAAGGATTGGACTAAGGAATGGAACACAGTTAGTTTTGTTCCTTCTGAAAAGATTCTTGCTGAGCATCTGGCAAAAGCTGATGAAATGCTGATAAATGATGATTTTAAGGCACAGCTGAGAGTTACGCATTGAGTACTAGGCACGTTCAAGGTCTACACTCAACAACTCATGCCAAGGTGAACAAAATTCAAGAAACCTTGATCCAGCAAGATATGAATATGAAACTTGAAAAGAACAGATTTTTGAAGCCAGCCTTTGACATAATTGCCTACATTGAGAAAACTCAGGAGAAGCAACAAATTCAGATTGATGAAATTCTAAATAATCAAGCTTCTCAGCAAACTCAACTCAATGAGATTCAATCCTCAGTGGAATTGCTTGTCTCTCTTCTTTTACCAGCTGATGCCAAAAAGGGGGAGAAAGTGATTAAGTCCAAATGAAAATCTATTCAGACACTGAAGGGAAAGGATGATGGAAATGATGACCAGGGAAACTCTGATAAGGGTAGAGGTCAAATTCAAGGCAAAGGATTTTTATCAAGTAAAGCTAGAATTACAAGTCAAGGTTCAAGTTCTGATACTGGGAGAAGAATAAGTTCTGATACTGGTAAAAGGATAAGTTCTGGTGAAGATCTGGAACTTGATGAAGAAATTTCAAAGGAATTATTTCTTAAAGAAAATCCAGGAATGGACTTTGAGAGTCTAAAGGAAGAAGAAGCTAGACTTAAAGCAGAAAAAGTCAACTCTAAATCTAAAGCTTCTGAAGATGAAAAGAAACTTCCAAAGCTTAAGGGTATTGTGATAAAAGAAAGAACAAATTCTGAGGCAACCAAAGCCAAATCACAAGTGGAAATAGATTCAAGGTCCAAGAGCAAAGAAAAAGTTGATGAACCTGTAAAGGTTTATATGCCGGTCATGGATGAAGAAATAATTGGTGAAGAAGATGCTAGTCTTACTCTGTTGTAAAAGAAGATTTCTCAAATAACCTCTGACATGGCTCATGTTGTTCAGAGTCAAGACTTAGTAAATTCTGATATGACAGTGAAGCAAGCAACCTCTGAGATAGCTCAAGTTGACTTGATATCAGAAGATAAAGAAAAGGAAACCTCTGACATTGTTCATGTTAAACCTTCAAAGATACTCCTACCAGGATTCACCAAAGCTAAACAGACTCAACCTTTGAAGACTGTAACAAGTGGTTTTGAAGCAAGAGTTGTTACAGGAAATGAAGCAAGAGATAAATCTGGATTGGGTAGTTCTGATGAAAGGAGAATACACAACACTACCAATGATCCAACTTCCTTAAGTGAACCAGGAATAGGAGCAACTCTTGAAAGATTGAATAAACTTGAATATGTACAAATGGTTTACCATTCTATTTTGAAAGAACACATCATGTTATATTTTATGACAGATGGTAGGGTATTCCAGATTAGGAAAAAAGCTATTTCATTGAAGTATTTTGAAGAACTGGAACATGTTCTATTCCTACTTCAAGTGATAAATAGATTAATAGATGGTGTTGCAGGTTATTTAAAGTCACAAATTCAAAGACAGAAGAAGCTTTACTCTGTAAAGTCTGACAACCCATATTGTCCCAAGTACAGAGATCACAAAGGTGATATTGTTGAAATGAAACCTAACACTGCTAAGATCATAACTACTTTTCTGGGTTATAAGGTTGTGGAATTCAATCTAGGGCCTGACAAGGCATATCTGATCAGACTAGATCAGGACATAATGAAAGCTAAAATAAATGATCTCAGGGCTGCTATTTTTCAAACTAGTGAAGATACAGCTGAATTGAAAAATGCTAAAAGGAGGATGGTTAATGAACTTGAATATGCTGAGAGATGTTTGTTGAAAAACTATCTCAGAACAACTCCTGACATCAAAGAGATCAGAAATTGAAGCCAAGTCAAAGATCTACAACTGCTTAAATTTTGAAGTGTATACAGACTGAAGCTGTTATCAGACTTTAAGGATGGTAAAGCTATCAGGACTGTAAGTTGTAGTTATATAATCAAAATTCTCATGCATTTGTACTTAATATTTTTGACATCATCAAATATCTGTTAAACTTGTATATTATGCTAATTTACAAGTTGGGGGAGATTGTTAGATATATTTGTGATGTCATGTCTAATATGATTTGTGTTTAGTTTTCAGATCTTACTTAACAGGACAAATCAGTACTTAACTGGAAATCAGTACTTATATTGAAGTCAGAACTTAAGATATCAGAACTTAAGTTATCAGGAGATATTTATCATGAGATAATATCAGGACTTAAGGAGACTTTCAGATAAGGCAGGCGATTGATTGAAAGGAAAGAAGATCAAGACAAACACAAGAAAAAATATGCATGAAGAAGGAATTCTATGATGAATAGAATACTTGGAAGAAAAGATAACTGATTGATATATTTTAGGAAGCATAATTATATTCAATATCAATTAGAAGATTATCTTGTAACTGTGTAGCATATAAACATAGGCATAGGATTTACACTATACGTGTTATCATTATCGAAGTTATTATTCATTGTAACCCTAGCAGCTCTCGTGATAATTTGTTCATCACTGAGAGAGGACAGTTCCATATTGTAACAAAGTTTATTATCTTGAATAAAATCTGTGTTCTGTTACGTGTATTCTTTAAATAGATTTGATTGTAGTAAACACTGTATTCAACCCCCTTCTACAGTGTGTGTGAGCTAACAGAGAAGAATTTTCATTGTAGTATAGACATTTCTCTTTCAGAATTACTTTAAGTTTAGTAGAATCCTTCTTTATTGGAATCTCACTTCCATCATCTTCAACAATATTAGGAATGAATTATGTAACCCTTGATCTAGAAATTCTAGCTTTATCTCTTATGGTCTTCAATATGAAATTTGACCATCTCCTGGTAATATCAGACTTTATCTCTAAAAGATAATGAAAGAATTGAAGTTCTTTCAGAGATTTATTTAGCACATCTGATTCTGACATTTGATATGTCCTTCCATCTTCAAGAAATAGAATCATATTTTCTTTGACATTGTGCTTGTCATGAGCATCCAGTACCACTTGAACAGAGATAACCTTATCAAGGTGTTTCTGTGTAACATCTTCAAGAGGTTTGTCAGTTAACAAAAATGGATCTCTAGTAGCAACTTCAACTCCTATCTTGATTTTAGCTTCATCAGAACCTAGTCCAACCCTGTCTCTTGATTCTCTAGCATTTAACCCAATAGTCATGAAATCAGACAGCAATTGGCTTTTCTTTGGATCTGATGGTTTGACATTTTTCCATAGAAGTTTCTTTTTATCAGCTACTTTCATTCTGTCTAAATCAACTTGATTTATGTCAGAGGTTGATGTCTTGATGACTTTATCAGAACTGGTTGTTTCTATTGTAGCTTGCAGTTCTTCACTCTGAACAACTTGAGCACTGTCAGAGGTTATCTTTGATTCTTCAGAAATCTTCCTTCTTTTCAGAGTTTGAACATCTTCATCTTCAGCAAGAGTATCATCAGTAACTTGAACCATTTTGCACACTGGTTTCATCAGGATTTGAGGAATTTTCATCTCCAGTGGCTTGGTTGGTTCATCAACTTTTCCCTTCCTTTTGTCTTTGGGATCAATCTCAGTCTGTGATCTTGTTTTGGGCTTTGATACCTCAGTATTTGACTTCTCCTTGATCATAATGCCTTTTTCCTTAGGCCTTGGAGGTTTCTTTCCAACGGAAGCTTTTGGATTTAGATTTGTCTTTTCAGCTTTAAATCTAGCTTCTTCCTCCTTGAGATTTTCTAAATCCATTCCAGAATTATGCTTCAGAATTAATCTTCTAGCAATCTCTTCATCAAGTGTCTGAATCTTGGGATCCTTGTAGTAGACAATATTCTGCTTTCCCTTTAGCTTCGGAGTTTGAAAAAACTTCTGAGAGTCTTGACTTCCACCTTGTATCAGAACATCAGGCTTTGTCATCTTACTTTGCTTATCAGAACTTGATATCAGATTTTGTTTATCAGTACTTGCTATCATATTTTGAGTTTGAGCAGCTTCAGAACTTGTCTTCTTTTGAATAGAAGATTTTCTTGCATCAGTATTTAGTTTCCTTTAGGGTTGTAATTCGAGTCGGGCGTCTCGCGAGCTCGCCCGGCTCGAACTCGTTTAATTGGGCTCGACTCGGCTCGTTTAGTTAAACGAGCCGAGTTCGGGCAGAAGTTTCGGCTCGTTTAATTACTCGAGTCAGCTCAGCTCGACTCGTGAAATTAAACGAGCCGAGTTCGGGTAGAGGTTTGGCTCGATTAAGTGTAAAATTAAATGAGCTGGCTCGCCCGACTCGTTAAAATCGGCTCATTTAGCTAAACGAGTCGGCTCGACTCGACTCATGAAATTAAACAAGTCGAGTTCGGGCAGAGATTTAGGCTCGTTTAACTAAACAAGCCAGCTCGGCTCGACTCGATTAATCTTGGCTCGAATTACGCGCGGCTCGAAACTCGGCTCGCTCGGCCCGAATTACAGCCCTAGTTTCCTTGAAGAAAAGTTTCTGCTCTGCCCTTGACCTTGACCTCTACTCTTATCAGAGTTTCCCTGGTCATCACCTCTGTCATCCTTCTTCTTCAGTATTAGAGTAGGTGAGCATTTGGACTTAACTACCTTCTCCCCCTTTTTGGCATCATCAAGTAGTAGGAGAGAGAGAGAAGAAGTTCTACTGAAGATTGAATTTCATCCAGTTGAGCCTTTTGAGAAGCTTGATTCTATAGGACCTCAGAAATTTGGGCTTGTTGCTTCTCTTGTACCTTCTCAATAGCTTCAACCTTTTCATGTATAGGTCTGATAAGTCTTGACTTGTCTAACTTGAGATTCATATCTAGCTTTTCAGCTGACTCAAGAAGTTTATCAACCTTAGCATGAGTTTGAGAGTGTAGACCTTGAAGATTTTTGGTAGACAGAGTTGTGACTTTGAGTTGTGTCTTGAAATCAGAATTTGTGAGCAACTCATCAGCTTTTCCAATATGGTCTGTCAGTACTTCGGAGCTTGGAATGAAATCAGTTTCATTCCACTTCTTGGTCCACTCCACACCTCTGTGAGTATCTTCCCAAGGAATAGGAGCATCCTCTTTAGCAAATTTCTCAATGAGTGCCTCCTTTCCAAGAATAGGAGCTGGAGTATCTACAGAAACACTGTCTCCAGAATTTGAAGAAGACTCATTATCCTCTGACAACACTAGAGTGTGTGAGGCAACTGGAGATTCTGGAACAACTTCATCTAAATTCTGATCATCAGAATTTATCTCCAGAATAGGAGTTGTTGGTATCTCAGCCTGTAGAATAGGAGAATTGACTGTAGATGGCTGAGCTGCTATAGGAGCTTCAAGATAGAGCACAGTTGGAATGATCAGCTTGTGGATGTCAATTTCAGGACTTAATCCTGAATCTTCAGCTGTTACATTTTCATAAATTGGAGAGACAGGAGGTGTGATCACTGTATCCTGAACAGTGTCTTCAGCCTGAGTAGGAGGTGGAAAAGATTCAAACACAATTGGCTTTGAGATCAGAGATTCCTGATCCCCTTACTCACCTTCAGTAGTATCCTCAGATTGAGGTTGAGCCATGTCCCTTCCTGCTCAGCTTCAGTATTTATCTGAGAAGTTTCCTTTTCAGCTGCTATTTCTTTCTGAAAATTGACATTTTCAGCTTCAATATTCACAGGTTCTGATGCATGAACCTGTGCTTCTTCATCATCTGAATTATCCCTTAGAATCATCTTCCTTCTCTTTGGTAGAGGTTGAGGAACAGACTTTGCCCTCTTAGGCTGGGAAGATGATGGTCTGATGGTAGGTGCTAATGGTTATTGTTGTGAGGATTGAGCTGGTTGGAAGTATGTTCTGATGGTAGGTTGAGTTGGTTGAGGTTGAGAGGTGGTTGGTTGTGTAGTGGTTGGAGGTGCTGATGGAGGTTGGGTTGGTTGGACATCAAGATATTTAGCAGTATATGTGGTTGGGTCAGAGTTTACTAAAAACTGTTTGACTGATTGTGGAATTTGGAGGGGTCTTAGAACAGTTTTCTTATTATCAGTAGATAATAAGTCAATAAATGCTCTCTTAGCAAGTTTAAATGGTGAAATTAACTCACTTGCTAGTTGGGGTGCATCAGAGTTACAAAAGCTATAAATGAGTTGACAGAATCTAGCAAAATATACAGTATTTCTATCTTCTGTCATCCTATCCCCTATGAATCCTAGTACAGCAGTAGCATAATCAAAATGAGATTGAGTAATCAGAGCATAACCAATTTGCTGACTTAGGATAGGAATTGCATCAAAGTTTGAACATTTGTTTGCAAAAGTTCTAGTGATGCAGTCAAAGAAGAAACTCCACTCCCTCCTGATGTGGGGTCTCTTTAGTTGTCCAAGCTTTTCCAAAGTCTTTTCATAGCCCAGATTGGCCATTAGCTGTTGAAGAGCTGGCTCCTCAACTGTGGAAAAAGTGCAGGTTTCTGGCAGATGGAGTGTTTGTCGAACTGTGGCCAAAGTCACCACATGTGCATCCTCCCCTGTTATAAATATGATGCTTGGGGACCCATTAGCACCACCATCATCATAAACTCCTGACCTCCAGAACTCTAGCACCTGAGTCCCTGAGATTGCATCAGGTTGGGTCAAAGCATAGCCTATTTCACTTCAAGACAAAAAGTCTTGGATGAAGTGATGTTCTGATGGAGCTTCATCCTTAGAGAGAATAGCTGAGTAGTTGTTAGGAACAAACTTAGCTCCATTGAAAACTATGTCTTTTGGTGCCATTTCTGTGAAAAATAAGTGAGAAAATAGAGTGTACACAAGGTGTTTGATAAAAGGCCTGTAAGAAAATAGCTTCAGGGAATATTAGTGAGAGAGAATAAGAGAGATTAGAGAAAGAAAAGTAGGTAAAAGATTATAAAATCTTTTAATTCCCATATATATACTCTCTTTTTGACAACTATTATGATTGAAGCAGAACAGACTTTAGACACCTGGAAGCATATCATTAGTCAAAACATTATTAGTGGGCACAGGTAATAAGCAGTAATAAATGTGCACATGCAGTGTTTTAAGGAAAACACGCTTCCCACTTACTAAATGATTATGACTGTTTTTATCTCACCTAATTATATTATGATAAAATATGACCGTTACAGTATTTACCACAAATAAGTCTAGTAAATAAATAATACCACATAAGCATCAGAGTTTGCATCAGGATTTAATATCAGAACTTGACTATTATCAGATTTTAACGGTCATCAGAACATGGCTTTTGTACTCAAAAAGTGAATGTTTGTATCTGTGATTCTTCATACAAATACTGACTTGTTTTTTCAGAGTTTAATCATCAGAACTTCCATCAGAACTTGTCCTTAGAAATTATGCATATAACACTTAACTGTTTGTCTAAAACAACTTAATCACCACAGTAATTGTCATCATTCATATGGAGTGATAATGTGTGCATTAGCAAAATATCAGATAAAGATTAAAGTCTGATAAACTTCAGTACATCTTAGAAATAAGGCATAACTAAGAAAAGTGCTTAAAATCTGTCATTAATAGTGAAGTCTATTATAGAATGAATTTATGCAAGAATCTACCTCAATTGTTTGTGCTTATTTTATGCATCTTTTGAAATAACTTTTTACAGTGGCTTCTCAGTGTAAGTGAGTCACAACTGCTATCAGAATTTATGCTATTATCAGAGTATTTCTCCAGTAATCAGAGAATGTGAAAAGTCACCAAGAAAAAATTATTTGCTTTTCTAATGCATATTACGTAATACCAGCAATGCACTTGGGTCTTCCCTTCCACATATTTACTCTAGATCTCAAAGGAGTACCTGACTTCAATTTTCTTTTCTTTTCTTTTCTTTAGATAAGTGAGGCTTATCAAGCATGTGGTTCATCCTTAAGATTTACTGACATCAGAATTTGACAAATGAGAAGCAAGAATCTAGTTTGTGACTTAGTAATAAGATACACAAAGTAAATTTGACTAAGCTCATCATCAGAATTTACTTGTGTTAATGGGTTTCCACATAAACAACTAATTAAAACATGGGATTTCTAGTATGTTAAAGACTACTAGGTCAGCATCTAGCACAATAATCCTCATTGGATTGAATAGTCACAGAATATTTAAAACACTATCAGAGTATATAGAATCACATCAGATAATAATCAGTATTTAATGTATTACAATTTAAGCATAGATTACATAAAGATAAGACAATCTGTAAACACTGATCATAAAGTCTAATGCATGAGAACAAAACTAAGCAGATTTAGAGAAAGAACCTGAAACCATTCCAAGTTCATTTACCATTCTTGTAAAAGTAGCTTCACATAGTGGTTTTGTGAAGATATCTGCTAGTTGTTGATCTGTTGGAACAAAAATGCAATTCCACTGTACCTTCCATCACATGTTCCCTAATGAAATGGTACCTAATGCTGATGTGCTTTATCATTGAGTGTTGAACTGGATTACCTGTCATAGCAATAACACTTTGATTATCACAGTAAATAGGTATTTTAGAAAATTTTAACCCATAATCCAGTAACTGATTCTTCATCCAAAGAATTTATGCACAACAGCTTCCTGCAGCAATATATTCTGCTTCTGCAGTTGATGTGGAAATTGATTTTTGTTTCTTGCTAAACCAAGAAACCAAACTGCCTCCAAGAAATTGGCAGCTTCCACTTGTGCTTTTCCTGTCTATTTTACATCCTGCAAAATATGCATCTGAGTAACCTATTAGCTTAAAATCTGATTCTCTAGGATACCATAATCCTAGATTAGTTGTACCCTTGAGGTACTTGAAAATTCTTTTCACAGATATTAGATGAGATTCTCTTGGATCAGCCTAAAATCTTGCATAAAGACAGGTAGCATACATGATACCAGGTCTACTTGCAGTTAAATAGAAAGAAGAGCCAATCATACCTCTGTAGTTAGTAATATCTACTGATGAACCAGTATCCTTATCTAACTTGGTTGCAGTGGCCATGGGAGTGGATGCAGTTGAACAGTCTTGCATTCCAAATTTCTTCAGTAAATTTCTGGTGTACTTGGATTCATTGATAAAAGTACCTTCTTCATTTTGCTTGACTTGAAGTCCCAGAAAATAGCTAAGTTCTCCCATCATACTCATTTGATATCTTGACTGCATTAGTTTTGGAAACCTTTCACAGAGTTTGCCATTTGTAGAACCAAATATGATATCATCAATATATATCTGTACCAAAAGTAAGTCCTTTCGATGGTTGAGATAGAACAGTGTTTTATCAATTCTACCTCTGTGAAATCCACTTTCTTGAAGGAATTGAGCTAAAGTCTCATACCGTGCTCTTGGAGCTTGCTTAAGGCCATAAAGTGCTTTATCAAGCCTGTAGACATGATTTGGAAATTTTGAATCTACAAAGCCTGGAGGTTGTTCACCATATACCTCTTCTTCCAATTCTCCATTGAGAAAAGCACTTTTCACATCCATTTGAAAGACTTTGAACTTTTTATGAGCAGCATAAGCCAAAACGATTCTTATGGCTTCCAATCTAGCAACTGGTGTAAATGTTTCATCATAATCAATACCCTCTTGTTGAGAGTAGCCTTTAGCAACCAGCCTTGCTTTGTTTCTTGTACTTATGCCATCACTGTCAGTTTTGTTTCTGAACACCCATTTTGTGCCAACAATTGATCTGTTCTTTGGTCTTGGCACTAGGGTTCAGACTTTATTTCTTTCAAATTCATTTAACTCTTCCTGCATTACTTGCACCCAATCAGCATCTTGAAGAGCTTCTTCCACTTTCTTTGATTCAATCTGAGATAGAAAAGAATGATAGAGACATTCATTTGATATTATTGTTCTAAGTCTGACACCTGCTTCAGGATCTCCAATTATTAAGTCAGGTGTATGTGCCTTAGTCCACTTCCTTGTAGATGGAATTTGTTATCTAGAACTGGTTCCTCCCCCATGATCCATGATGTCTCCATCAGCATTTTCTGATGCTCCCCCTGTAGTTATGCTCTCTAAGACTTTAGAATTTGAGTTGGAACCTTCAGAATTTGAAGAATCAGAGTTTTCAGAATTATCAGAATTTGGCTCATCAGAACTTGATGAATCAAAACTTGAAGAGCCAGTGACAGGTTCTGATGCTTTTTGAGAGTCTTGAGTTGTGGTAGGATCTTCAGCTTGCTCCCCCTAGACAGGTGCATTTTCTCCAGGAGTAGTTACCACAGTTTTAATGACATCAGAACTTAACCCGTCAGAACTTACAGGATCGGGATTTAAGTCATCAAAATTTACAGAATCAGAATTTAAATCTTCATTGTCAAATCTCAGCTGATCATGATCATTAAAATCTTCAAGTCCAGTAATCTTCTTATCATCAAAAGATACATTGATAGATTCCATGACAACCCTTGTTCTTAAATTGTAGACTCTGAAGGCTTTTGTGGAAAGTGGATATCTAACAAAAATTCCTTCATCAGCTTTTAGATCAAATTTTGACAGCTGTTCAGGATGAGTCTTAAGAACAAAACACTTGCAACCAAATACATGAAAGTATTTCAGATTTGGCTTCTTTTTCTTCACCATCTCATATGGTGTTTTTCCATGCTTGTTTATGAGTGTAGCATTCTGTGTTAAACAAGCAGTCTGCACAGCTTCAGCCCAAAAATAGGTTGGTACCTTTGCTTCATCAAGCATAGTTCGTGCAGCTTTAATGAGAGTCCTGTTCTTTTTTTCTACAACTCCATTTTATTGTGGAGTTCCAGCTGCAGAAAATTCATGTTTTATTCCATGCTCTTTGCAGAACTCTTCCATGATTGAATTTTTGAACTCAATATCATTATCACTTCTTATAATTTTGACAGAATCTTTGACCAATTTATCCAGTTGTTTGACATGATCAGTTAGAGTAGATGCAGTCTCATTCTTCCTGTGCAAGTAATAAACCCAAGTGTACCTTGTGAACTCATCTACTATAACCATAACATATTTCTTCTTTGCAATAGACATGACATTGACTGGACCAAATAGATCAACATGCAGTAGGTGATAAGGCTCAAGAATTGAAGATTCAGTTTTGCTCTTGTATGAAGATTTTCTTTGTTTTGCCTTTTGACATGAATCACAAAGGCCATCAGGAGCAAATACTGATTTTGGCAGTCCTCTCACAAGATCTTTCCTTTCTAGCTCGTTTATATTGTTGAAATTTAAATGAGAGAGTCTTTTGTTCCAATTCCAGCTTTCTTCAATTGATGCTCTACTCAACAGACAGATTGCAGAACCATTAGAACTTGTTGAAAGTCTGGCTTCATAAATGTTACCATGCCTGTAACCTTTCAGAACCACTTTTCCTGTAGAATTGCTTACAACTTCACAGTGTTCTTCAAAGAAATCCACATGATAACCTCTGTCACAGATTTGACTCACACTTAGCAGATTGTGTTTGAGTCCTGAGACAAGAGATACTATTTCAATGATGACATTCCCAAGATTGATATTGCCATATCCCAGAGTTTTTCCCATGTTGCCATCTCCATAAGAAACTCCTGGGCTAGCCTTCTCCACAAAATCTGATAACAGGGCTTTATTTCCATTCACATGTCCTAAACATCCACTGTCCAGCACTAGGATGTTTTTCCTGTTGCCCTGCAATCACAAAGACCACTATTGTTAGTTTTAGGGACCCAGACTTGCTTGGATCCTTTGGCCTTTTTAAGTTTGTTAGCATTTGCAGCAGATTTAATTTCAAAGTTTATGCTAACATGTTGTTTATCAGAGTTTATATCAGACTTTGCATCAGACTTTACACTAGAAGAAATAATACAAACTTTCTTCAAAGAAGGATTTATTTGATAATAATCATAGTACAAACTATGATATTCCTTACAAGTATAAATGGAATGCCATAAACTACCATAATGAAAACAAGGATTTTGTGGCTTAAACCTAACAAACTGACTCTTAACTTCTGATTTAGGAGTTAAAGAGTTTATATCTTTATTTTTCCTGCAAAAAGAAGCAAGATGGTTAGGGTTTCCACAGTTATAACATTTCTTTCTAGGAGCATTAGGAACAGGCATATAATTATTGCTTTTATTCACACCTTCCTTTTCATTCCTATTTTTCCTAGCTTCCTTTACCTTGTTCACATTTCTGATCTCTTTTAGCTTATATTTAAGCTGTTTCTTTGTCATTTAGCCTATGTTTACTTCAGCTGGTTTATCTTGTTTGTCAGAAGTTGACTTTTCTTTGACTTCTGTCCTAGACTCTTTCAACTTTTCAGAATCAGACCTTACAGTTTTTGCTACAAACTTAACAAGATTTACCTTTGGCTTAGCAGTCTGTTTAACAACAATTGGCTCAATTTGCACAGTTCCTTTCTCACTTTTATCATCTCCATAACCTATGCCCTCTTTCCAGTTTCCACTACTTAGTAAATTCTGAGTTGTTCAACCAGAGTTAGTCCAAGTTCTAATAATCTCTCTTTCCTTTTCTAAGTCAGCTTTTAGAAATTCATTCAATTTTAACACTTCATCTCTAACATACAAAGCATCATCTCTTTCTTTCTTAGTTTGATGAAGAAAAACTAACTCCTTTTCTAAATTGTCATTTCTCTTTTTAAAAGTAAGATTTTCAGATGTTAATCTTTCACATGTTAAAGTCTGATCTCTATAACTAATGAACATGGTTTTAAGATATAATCTCAACTCAGTAATATCATCAGTATGAAAAGCATAACTTGTTTGAGGTACCTTCAATTCAGCAGTTTCAGTACTGCTATCAGCATTTTCCATTAAGGCATAGTTCACCTTATGTTCAGAATCTGAAGTGTTTGTCCAGCTTTTCTTCTTTTTGACAAGTGCCTTGCCTTTGTCACTTTTTCCTTTCTTGCAGTCAGGAGATATGTGGCCTCTTTCACCACCGTTGTAGTATTTGACATTTGAGTTATCTCCTCTGTCAGACTTTCCTCCTTTACCTTTAGACTTTCTGAACCCTTTCTTATCAGAACTTCCACCTTTCCTGGAAAACTTCCTGCCCTTTTTAAATTTCCTGTAGGCTATCTTTGTGATGCCCTTCAACATAAGAGCACACAGTTGCATCATCTCTGCATCAGCATCCATTTCAGGTAAACTTTCAGTTTCTGAATCATCATCATTAGAATATGATGACTCTGAATTAGACTTTATGATGAGAGCCTTTCCTTTTCCCCTCTTTGAGGCAACCACTTTAGGAGATTCCTCCTCAGCTTTAAGAGCAAATATCCTTGACTTTCTTCAATGCCTCTTGCTCTTTTGATCCATCTCAAGTTCATGAGTCTTGAGCATACCATAAATTTCATCAAGAGTAGTTTTAGTAAGGTCATAGTTGTCTCTTATGGTAGTAGATTTCAAATCCCAATTTTTAGAAAGAGCTAAAAGGAATTTTAGATTTGAATCTTCAAGATCATATTCCTTGTCCACCAGTGACAGATCATTCAAGATTTTGGTAAACCTGTCATATAAATCAGTTAATGACTCATCAGCTTTTGAGTCAAAGTGCTCATACTCTTGAGTGAGTATAGTCCTCCTGTTCTTTTTTATTGCATCATTTCCCTGGAATCTTGTCTCCAAAGCATCCCATATCTCCTTTGCAGTCTTGCAATTAATTACCCTGTATGACATGACATTATCAATCGCACTATGCAACAAATGCCTTACCCTTGCATCCTTGGCAATAGATGAGATGTCTTCAGCTGTGTAATCACCTTTCTCCTTTGGTATGGACTTTGCTGGTTGATCAAAAACTGTAACAGAGAGCTTGGTAGGCTTATATGGTCCTTGATTAGTCCTATCAAGGTATTCTGGATCTGTAGCTTACAGAAACATAGCCATCTTCACTTTCCGTATGGGATACTCAGAAGGTCTCAGTATGGGAACCCTAATAGTCTCATATCGACTGTGGGTTTGGGTGTTTTGAGTTTCTTGAGTTTTGGTGGGCTTAGTTGGGGTTTGTGTTTCTTCAGACATGATTGATTGGATCTTTACTGTATGTGTGTTAACAGAAAAGCTCTGATATCAATTGTTAGGTCACATAACACTGTAGAAGGGGGTTGAATACAGTGTTTATACAATCAAATCGATTTAACACAAGTATGTAATAAAGATCAATTATATTCAATAAACTCTGTTATAATATGAACTGTTGTTCTCTCTCAGTGATGAAAAAATATCACTAAGAGCTACTAGGTTACAATGTATAATCTTCTCGATAATGATAATACATATAGTGTAAACCCTAAGCTGTGTTTATATAGTACACAGTTACAAGATATATTCTAATTGATATGGAATACAATTTTGTCTCCTAAAATATATCAATCAGATATCTTCTACAAGTCTTCCAGTCTTTTAATTCTTTCCATGCATATCTTCTTTTGTTTTAGTCTCGATCTTCTCCTGTAAATCAGCTTCATTCCTTAACTGAAAGTCTTCCCGCACTTAAGTTCTGATATGACCTTAAGTTCTGATATTAAGTTTTGACTTCCAGTAAGTCCTGATTTCAGTAAGTCCTGATTTGTCCTATTGTTTAGTTCTGAAAACTAAACACAAATCATATTAGACATGACATCTCAAATATATCTAACAACCTTTGATGATGACAAGTGTCCAGGCTTAGAATGCCTTGATGAAAATGAAGCAGAAGCCCTAAAATTTGAAAATCTGAAAATTGACAGTAATTCTGAAGATGAAGCTGAGATCAATACAAACAATAGTATGAAGCAAGAATCAAGTGAACCACTGAATTGTGTTCATCTCATGAAAGAAACACACCTGAATTTGGTGGCACAAACTCAGGGGGAGAAGGAGATGATAATTCTGCAAGTCATGCCAATAATGGAGAAAATATAGACAACTCTAGTCAACAAGATCACACCAGAAAATGAGATAGATATCACACAAGAGATGCTATAATTGGTGATCCAAATTATGGAGTGAGGACTATGAGTACTACTGCAAATGAATGCATGCATGCATGCATTCTTTCTGTCTCAAATTGAGCCTAAGAAAACTAAGGAAGCTCTACTTAATCCTGAATGGATAACTGCTATACAAGAAAAGATAAATCAATTTAAAAGAAATAAAGTTTGGGAATTGGTTTCTGCACCAAAGAACAGAAGTATCACTGGAACAAAATGGGTGTTTAGAAACAAAATGGATGAAAATGGAATTATGACAAGAAATAAAGCAAGATTGGCTTCCAAAGGCTACTCATAAGAAGAAGGAATAGACTATGATCAAACTTTTTCTCCAGCTGCAAAACTTGAAGTCATAAGATTTTTTCTTGCATTTGCTGAACATTCAAATTTCAAGGTGTATCAAATGGATGTGAAAGTACATTCCTTAATGGTGAATTGGAAGAAAAAGTCTATATGAAACAGCCACATGGCTTTGAAGATCCAGAATTTCCAAAATTTGTTTAAAAACTATTAAAGGTTCTTTATGAATTGAAGCAAGCACCTAGAGCATGTTATGACACACTATCAGAATTTTTACTCAAACATGGATTCACTAGAGGGATAATTGGTAAGACTCTATTCTACAAGCAACATGTGATGATATTATCCTAGTTTAAATCTATGTGGATGATATCGTTTTTGGATCTACTAATGAGAAGCCGTGTCAAAGATTCTCAAGACTCACACAAACTGAATATGAGATGAGCATAATGGGAGAATTAAGTTAATTACTTTCTTGCCTTCAAGTTAGCCAAAAAAGTGATGGAATCTTTATCAGTCAAACCACTTATGTCAAATATTTGTTGAAGAAATTTGGAATGGTTGACTACTCACCTGCATCAACACATATGTCTACAGCTAACAAGTTGGATGAAGATAAAAAAGGAAAAAGTGTAGACATTTCAGGTTATAGAGGAATGATTGGATATTTGTTGTACTTAACTGCTAGTAGACCAGACATCATGTTTGCAACATGTCTGTGTACTAGATTTCAAGAAAATCCTAAAGAATCACATTTAATAGTTGTCAAGAGGATTTTCAGATATTTGAAGGGAACAACAAATTTGGGATTGTGGTATCCTAAGGGAACTGGTTTTGAAGTTGTTGGATACACAAATGCTGATTTTGCTGGATGCAGGGTAGACAGAAAGAGTACAAGGGGAAGATGTCAATTCCTTGGTCAAAAACTTGTATCTTGTTATAGTAAGAAACAGCAATCTGTGTCAACTTCCACAACTGAGGCTGAATACATAGCTGCTGGAAGTTATTGTGCTGAAGTGCTTTGGATTAGAAATTAATTAATTGACTATGACCTAGTGCTATATAAAATTTCAATCATGTATGATAATACTAGTGCCATATCTATTATTGCTAATCCAGTTAATCATTCTAGAACTAAGCACATTGATGTAAGTACTATTTTATTAGAGAACGTGCTGCAAATGGTATTATTGATCTTATTTTTGTTCCAACAGAAAAACAATTAGCTGATATTTTCACTAAACCTTTGGATGAAGCAACTTTCACTGGACTTGTAGGTGAAATTGGTATGTTAAAGTCTTCATCCTAAAGGTAAGAACTCAGCTAATGTGTTGCAGCAGATTAATTTATGATAAATCAAAATTAATTTGATTTAATTAGAAATTAACTGAAATATGATTTATAAATATTTTAGGATTCTCTGTATATTTATTTTTTCAAAACTCAAATTTTAACTTGGAATTTTTCTAATTCTAAGGAAAACTGTCTGAATGTTAATTCAAATTTTCCGTATGTGAAATTAATATAAGACAGATTTGAGAAAGAACAAAAGTATGTAGAGAGCTGAGTTCTCGATAAACGACTTCTCGATAAGTCATTTTGAGACTTCTCGACAAGAGTTCTCGATAAGTCTTTTCTATAACTTCTCGATGGACTTCTCGATAAGCCTCTATATGACTTCTCGATAAGTATTGTAGAGATCTCGATATAATTCAATATGGAGTTCTTTACAAGTATAAATTTTAGACTTATCAATAACTCAGAACTTGAATTATTTAATTCAATAAATTATTTCAGTAAAATATTTTGATGTAAAATCAATTCTAATTTTATGTTGATTTATTCAATAAAAATTGGAATAATTCAGTACAATCAGGACAAACTGGGTATTCATTCTATATCTCAATAAGTCACTATCTATTTCTTGATAAGAGTCAGGATAGTGACATCTCGACATGAGTTTTCTAATTCACGTGACTTCTCAATAAACAAATATCAACCGTTTATTCCTTACTTCTCGACAGGTCACAAATCTAGCCTATAAATACCCAGACATCTCGACATAACCCCTCTTTACGCTTTCGAGATCTCAATTGACTTAATTTTTAAAAATCTTCACCTCTCTCACTCGTTTCAAGCTCTTTCTTTCTCTAATCACTTACTCACTCAAACTCAACACTTTCAATGGCTGCCAACAATGTTAGAGTTATTAACCCAAAGGATGGAACTAACTATTTGGCTTTTGTAGATGCAAACCAAACACCCGATAACTTCAAGTGTTTTCTTATATTTCTTTCTGATTCCTATTTTGCAGGAGCTTTAACTGCAAATTATGTGCTATATTTGGATGTGCTCAACGAGTTTTGGAATTCAGCTGTTGTAAACATAATTGTTCATGAGAATCAAGAAGTCTTCTTGGTGGTTAACTGCACAATTCAAGGTGTTCCTGTAGAGTTCAATGTTGATGATGTCAACCAGGCCTTGGGCATTCTCACAGATAGCGTTGTGGAGGCTCCAACAACGCAGGAGTTGGCTGAGTTTATGGATTTCACAAAATACAGTGACAAGATTGATATGGTCAGGATGAACAAGAAAAATCTAAGGAGAGAATAGTCCTTCATTGTTGACTCCATCATTAGAGCATTCACTTACAGAAAGACTGGCTATGATAACATCTCCAGTGTGGTGCAGAAGCCGGTGCATTCCATAGCATACAACAGGCATCTCAATGTTGGCATGTTGACCCTGGAAGAACTCAGCATAAGGCTGACCATGACTTTGGTAAGTAGAGGTAAATAAATTTTCTTCATTAGGTTTATAATGTCCACTTTAAATTATAAAGTAGCAGACATTCATATGCTTGAAGGAATAGATAGAAATCAAACATGCAATTATAAACATGTGTCCAAAATCTTATTTGGCTCACTAACTAGAAAGAATCAGGTAAAGGTAGCTCTAAATGTCACTGACTTCATGTTGGAGAGATTTAGAACTTACCCTTACCATATGCCTGATATGAGATCAAGTGCAATTTTTAGTACAATTATGGCTCCTGCACCTGTAGAAGTACACAAACAGGATAGCACACAGCGGCCTTCCATAGCTGAGACCTTCCCTTCACAATTACTAGATGCTAGGAAGCCAACTACTTCAACCTCTCAAAAGGATGGAGTTAGTAAAAAGAAGAAAAAGCAAACACCTATGGTATTTATTACTGAGAGTGGTGAGGACCAAATACATACTGAGTCATCCCTGGTTAAAAAGCCAAAGAAACTAAGGAAGGTTGAGTTGACCACTCAAATGACCACCTCTGCATTTTCTCAAAAGGATGCAGTTGTAACAAAGGGGCAACAACAGACCCTAGTTGTACCTTCTCAACAAGGTGTCACTATTGAAACAAGCATTCTTCGCAATACATCATGTCAAGAGTCTGCACCCCCTCTTGAGCACTCTCAAGAGGTTGAAAGAAGTCATTTGTTTGTCACACATAGTGAGACCACATCACTTGAAACTCCCTCATCTATTCAGGGGGAGTTGCCAAAAATCATTCATGAACACACTCATCTCATTTCTCAAATTTCTTCATCCTATAATGAGAGGCTTGAATCTACTTCTCACACTTTTCCAATATCAAGTGACACAGTTCAAGAAACTGTGCTCACCACTCAGATATAATCTTTAGATGGTGAGAGGCTACATGTTGATGTAGACCTTGATGATACCATAAAAACACAGGGGTTTCATTAGTTTTTACTAAAGACCTTGTGCATGTTTCAATTACACCTTCATGTGCGCAATAATCTTCACAGACTGCAAGGTTTGAGGGTAGTACTCTTAAGGGGAGCTAATCAAATCCTCTTTAATTCAATTGGAGGTTTCTCAAGCAGGAACAACTCCCCTCACAACCGTGACTGATATTGCTTTGTCAATTGAAGTTGGGAGTATAATTTCCAATAATCCAGTTATTGGAGAGGCAAGTTATCAATCATATTCAAGTGCCAGTTCCTTGTAAGAGGAACAAGGGTTTGAGTCCATGGTACATGATAGTAACCTGGTCAAATCCCCTCCAATTCAAATGGAGGTTCACTCTACTAGTGAAAAACACACTATCACAACCACATATCATACTGTGAGTCAAACTGTGACACATGTCATAGGAATAGTTCCATCAATCTCAAACACAGAAAACCAACCATCAAATCCAAACCAACCTTTACACCTCATCCCACAATGGCTGCAAGATGCTCAAGCTCAACCATCAACCATAAATGATTTACTAGTTGATCAACTTGCAGGCCTAGCCAACATCACCCAACAACTTCTCACAACTGATATGTCTAATCAAGACTATCAGATAATCTTGCTATCCTATAAGAAGGATGTAGAGGAACAGCAAGCCAAAATTGCAGATGAAGCCGAGCAGGATAGCAATATGGATGCATGGTTGTCCAAGAATTTTAGTGTGAGTATGGAGGAGGCCTTGGCCGAATTGAGAGAAGAATATGTCATAATTTTAGGGGGTAATGCCAAGGTCCTCACTTCTCAAGAAGTTTATCATACCATCACTGAAGTATATAAAGCTCAATTAAAACACTTTCATCATATTGGAAGAGAAGTGGAGAAAACCTTAGATGAACATCAAATTGAAATGAAGAAATGGGTAAATCAAAAGATTGATGAACTCATGCCCACATTCTCAGAGATGAAAACAAAATTCAACAAATTCTTAGACAAACTTCAAGCTCTCTCTCTCTCTTGCACCAGTTGAAGAAAATCTTACAAAGTTGAGGGAATCTTTCATAGCCTTGCATGAGGTGATCCAGAAACAAATTACACAGATTAATGACTCCAAGGTCAAGCTGGATCAGTTGTACAAGGCTAAATATGAACCACCAGCTTTGGTAATGGAGGAGATCAAGAATGTTGTTTAGAATTCACTTGGTACCATATATGCATCTAGTTCACAATACATACCCTCTACATCAACAAACCTTCAAATCCAGAATCTACAAGCTCAAGTCACAGATCTTCAAGCCTCCAACACTTCTCTATTAACTCACGTCTCACAGCTCACATCCCTTGTCATAAGTCAACAACAAGATATAAAGTCTCTAATAGACTTCTATAAATACTTTCAAATGTAGACATCAGTGTCACTGGGAGCTATTATGGGTGCTTAAACATACCCCTTCAAGAAATAACTCAACGAGTAAGGACCCAAATTCCTCAACATATCACAATTCATGTCACTAAGCCTAAGAGGGAGATGGAGCCCAAGCTAAAATACAACAAAGTCTCTAGAAAAAATGAAGAAAATATGGTATTAAATAGACTCAAGATGGCAGCTGAGGGACCTTTCCTTGACAGGGAACTTGATCAATTTTTGGAAACTCTGAGAGTCTCTCTAAATTTCAATCATTTATCTTACAAGAAGGCTGTGAATAAAAACATCAATTTCATGATGGTGGTTATGGTGTCTGGATAAAATTTCAGGGAAAAGAGAATAGTGATCAACATAAATGACTCATGTGTGGACATATGCATGCAGGTGTCTCTTTTTTTCTTATAATCAAAAAGAGCATCTGAGTTGGATATCTTCATCAACAGAGTAAAGGTGGTGATTCTAGAGGACACTCTCCTGCTTAATGAGCTCAAAAAGGGTCAAATAGGTGCATTTCATGAAGCCTACCTTTAGCCAATCAAAGGAGTGGCCTACATCTGTCTAAACACCAAGAAATGTAAACACTTTCAAATCCAAAAAATATGTTATGGAATACAAGAAGCTAATAATGATCTTGGAGACAACATTAAAGTCAAAGGAGATCAAGACTTTTGAGGATGTGGAAATGATCAAAATTATGGCAAATACTTGAAAAATGCAGACATTATGCTACCTATAAAACAAATCAACACAAAAGATGATTTGGATGATGATGAGCAGAAGAAAGATGAGCGTAAATCTTCTGGCTCAAATTCAAGTCACTCTAGCAAAACTAGTGGTAGCAGAGTGGATGACAAAAAGAATGTGAATGAGGATAAGAAAGGAAATGAGGATGAGAAGAAAAGAAGAATGATGGAGAAGGAGCAGAAAAGAAATAGAAAGTTCAAGAAACTCAAATCTCACAAATTCTACCAACTCAAACCCATAAACCTAGCCAAACAAACACACAATCAATCAAAACCTCAAATCCCAAGTATCTATACAAGTCAACTGCACATTCCATATTTAAAATCCCTATCGTAGCTACCCAAACCTCACTCCAGAAAATATCTAAACCACCTTCATTCAAACCTCCAACTAGAACTCACTTCAAGATAGCAGGAAGAAAGACAAGAGAAATTAAAGCTGATGCTGGTGCTCTTTGGGATTGCTTCAATCAAAATGACTTTCTACCAATTTCTGATAACATATCAGATGATGATTATCACAAACAGTTAGTTGAGGAGATAGTCAAAATTTGGTTTGTTACTCTAGGAGAAGTTAGGATTTACTAAAAAGATGGCACCTTCATTTTGCTGAATAGAAAAGTAATTGAGACATTTTTAACTGCAAAATTGGAGAGAGTGATTAGTTTGATGAATGCAAGGGATTCATGTACAAGGATGAGGAAGGCTGTATTGGCTTAGAGGTTAAAAGAAAGGAATATTAGGCATGCAAGGTAAAAGGTTGTGAGGGAGGAAAGAGAAAGGAAATATTCTAAGGAGATTGAGTTGTTTGAACAAATATCAAATGAACTGGAGGTTAAGGGGTTGAGCAGAGTATTTAAGGATGGACATTTTCTGAACATAAAGACCAACAAGTTTGCAAGGTACAGGATTTACTTGCTAAACAGTTACCCATTAGTTGAATGGCTCAAACCGGTGGAAGCTCTAAGAGGGACTGAGATTATTAAAGAACTTGAAGTATTAGTCCAACTCAAGGACCTCATTCGAAAAGAACCTGGTTATGAGAAATTTAGTTAAGCTTTGTAACTTTGTAATGATGTAACTGCAATTTGTATAAAAATGTACTTTATAAATTTGTCGGTCTCATTGTATTTGATTTTATCTTGGGGTTAGTCTTGTTAGCAGGCATGAATTTGTGGCAAGTGATATTTTCACAAATTGGGGGAAATTATTGTGCAAGACATGTCTTTATATAACAAGAGTAAGTCATATTGACAACCCTAAGGATAAGTAGTATGATAATCTATATTTGTATTCTGTAATTATATTCCTTGAGTCTTTAAAAATGTTAAGTAGAATAGACTGAAGGATTTTTCTGTGAACATCCTTCAAGCTAAGGCATAAATTTTAAAAGAAGATCAATTCCTGACCATTCCTCAGAGAGAAATATAGCAGCTTGAATTTGAATAATATTGTTCTAGGAAAAATGTTCTAAGTCAGATATCGACAAGTCATAGATCAAGGGATATCGAGAATTCCAAAATGACTTGTAGAGAAGTCCCATGAGATATCGACAAGTCAACCTGCATGTAGAGATCTCAGATATCAACAAGTCAAAATGTATATGCAGAGAACTGGAGATATTAAAAAGCCATTTCTTCATGTAGAGATCTAGAGATATCGACAAGTCAAAAATCCTCATGTAGAGAATCAAGACGTTGACAAGTCAAAAGCCTATATCAGAAACTAGAGATGTCGACAAGATATTCTACATTTCGAAAACTAGAGACCTCGACAAGTCATTTATTTATGTCGAGAACTCAAAATATCGATAAGTCATTTTACTTAGCGATATGTCACTTTTCTATAGAACAAAAGGAGACCTCAACAACCTATCACATATTTCATAATACAGACAAGTTCAAGATTCAAGATTATCAATCAAAAAATATTCATTCACTGAATTGGAAAGACTACAAAAGCAGCTTGAAGAATACAAGATCAAGGGCCAAGATTCACTGAACAAAGGATTTTTACAGGCCTACAAGACTCTACACAGATTTGCTAATACCGAAAAAAGGAAATAGATAAGATAGCTTTAGAAACTGTGTTAGTACATTTTAGTGCAAGTTTTGTAATCCCATGTTGTTGGTCTATAAAGCATGCACTGGTCTTTAGTTTAGAAATAAGAAAATAGATCTAGAAAAATATTGTATTATATCTCAAGTTTTGTAGCTGAGTTCTTAAATTTAAGAACACAGATTTGTAGGAAAACAAATTTGATTAATACAATCAAGTGAGTTTTTGATATCTTATTTTGTGTGTTATTATCAAGCAATTTATCTCTACAAAATTCATATCTACTTTGTTAATCTAAGCCAAACACTTCAAAGTTAACTAAAATTCAAAGAAACACATTCACCCCCCCCTTTTATGTTATATTTAACTGCACTCAATATCTAACAAAGGAGAATTCAAGATAAAGGCTTTAAGTACTTTGAATATTACATCCCTATGTACATGAACTTCAGAAATCAGGAAGTGGGAATGAGAATATGTGTAGCTGTGATTGAAAAATTCTTACTTCAAGATAGCTGACATTAAATCCTGATGGTCTGAGAGCCAGTTATGTATTACTTGATGATTTGATGATAGAGGGTAGTTCAATTAGGAACTTGAGATATGCCATATATCAATTGTATGAAGAAACTGATTATGAAAGAAGTTTAAAGCTCAAGTTAAAGCAATTTCGTAAAAAGAAGATAGATGAGAGAGTTAAGGCTTTTGACAAGAGATACTCAAGGGTTTATGAGGAACTAGGAAATTGATATCAACATCAATTACTGAGTATGCTCTACATTTTTCTACTCAACATTGTGTCTTCCTATTTTTAAAATCAAGTAGAGCATATAATTTATGCAACTTCTACAAAGCATAAATTGGGGAGATTTTTAGGTGAAATTACTCGAAGTCAGAATATGATTTGCTGGGAATCAGGATTTGCCATCAGTCAGGATCTGTATGGCATCAAGATATGGCGTCAGGATAAAGACAGTCATCAAGATATAACTGAGTGTCAGAATTACAGAATATATCAGGACCTACTGATTTATACAGTCCCAGTAATTGAGGGGTAGTTTAGTTGTCGGTTCCTGATTTGTAGGAACGTGGTTGTTAATTGAGATATGTATAGAAATATGATAAATATATATTTGACATATCTTGTAATTGATAGAGCAGATGTGTATTATATAAACACATAATAGGTTATCATTGTTGATAAGCTTTTACACGAGAATAATTGTAACCTAGCAGCTCTCAAGAATATTAGAATTTCTTGAGACTGTTTTGTAACAGTTTATATCAGAATTAATAAACTGTTATTGATCTTACATCCTGATTTCGATTTATTGATATAATTGTATCCAACCCCCTTAAATAATTATATCTTTATTTGGTAACATTTTCCATCTACCACTGATGGGCTGAAGGTCATATCTTTCATTTTATTCTGTTTTAACCTAGCATTTTAGCTGGAAGCGAAGGAAGTGGAGCTTCGCAATTCACTATTTGAATTACCTGGTTTACCAAAGGCCGGAGCTTCTGATTAGGGTGAGCTCACCATAGCCTGACAATCTTCAAGCATGTCATTTATTTCCTATCAAAATTTATAGAAAATTTATAGTAACATAACAAGCAGGCGTTACTCTCTAGTCTTAAAATTATAAGATGCAATATGATTTGTAATATAGCAAATTAACATCAATTTATTTATGACAACCACCTCTTTTTGGTCAAGGATGGTCACCCACGTTATGTTATGAATTCAAGGAAATTCACTCTTCATAACCCAAAACAAACCTTGTGTAATTTGCTTACTGTTATTATGAATCTGATTTAACAATCCATTAAACTTTTAAAAGAAAAATCTATATGATATTCAAACTTCTATGTTTTAGCCGTCACAAAACAAATACATTACTAAAAGCTATTTTTATTGCAGAAAGAATGTAGAAACTAGAAAGATATTGGCTACTTTATGGTGGGAACAAAAGCATTCATATTTTGAAGTCTGCATAGAATTTTCCATAGTTTACAGCAGCAAAGAACATGCACTGCAACTCTTTCCAAAGTTTGCTAAAAAAAATTTCAGACCCCATCAGTTTGTATTGCTAATGTTTATTGGACGTTTTAATATTTATTGTGTTATAGATTTTTAACCTTCCCCGTGATTGAAGGCTTTAATAGAACTAATACAGAAGCTGAAAACAGTCATACCCAACATAAGCACCACGTTACAGGATTTAACAAAAAATACCCTTTATTGACTGAAATATACCAAGACATCATCTCAGATGGATACTATTGACACAAATTTTAAGAAAATAAAAATGACCATTCTTGAATTTTTTTTCTCATAATGACTAAAATCTGAAAACGAAAATTAACAAAGGAAGGAACAAGTAACTACTTCTGTGATCAGTTACAGTTGTCCTTTATTTCTTAGTCTCTAATAAAGTATTGAAGTAGCTTTGTCCACATCCTCTGAATCAACTTCATTCCCAACCTCAGGGCACTCTTTGTCCTGTAATTTTAAAATCACCAAATCATAATATTCAATAAATTATAAACCAAAATATTATAGAAGAAATATTCACATGATATACAAGAAGTTATGGAGATTACATGAAAGATTAATGTTACTTGTTTACGAAAAATAAAGTACCAATCATTAACATACCAATCTTCTCTATTGCCTCTGACAATTTCTTGAATTGTGTCCAGGACGATGATATTTATCGTGCATGCATGCTTTCGCATCAGTTTGTGAAGCTTGTTTACCGGAAACAATTCTTGTAGCAATTTTTTGCCGTCCCTTGGTTTTGCATTTGCTAGGATCGCGAATAGTTATATGAGATGTTTCACATAAAGGAGTAACCCGACTGCTCACTTCAGTGACTATACATGACTGCTTTGTTTCAATACTATCAAGCTCCTATGACAGATTGTCTAAACAAGTAGTTCTTGCTATTAAGAATTCTTGGCGATGCACCACTCTATTGAACAATCGATCCATATATGTTTGCGAAAATTTCAGGCTAACAGTGCGGTGACTTCATGTCTGCTCAAATCTTTCTAAGATTCTTTCAAAATTTTGCCAGCTTTTGGGGTAGTTGCATATCTAGCATTTAGCATCCACCTTGATAATATATATACCTCAGGAATATACATGAAGTAAAATTTTTGCTTCATCAAATATAAGATATATATGCATAAAATTCCTACATTCTCAAATCTTGCACACATGCACTCAAAATTGGATTCCGATCTTACATTCACAATGTGCAACAAAGACTTATCAACATAATTATAAGTGACTTCGTAAGTTGACATGTCCGCATATTTTTTTAGCTTTATGTGTCAATAGTGAAAAACACAATCAAATTCTTCCTTAAATTTAGCAAATACATTTTTTGTGTATACCTGGCTTGCATGAGATTCCATAGGAGTTACTTTTGTAAAATCCGGTTTTGTAGTCATACAAATAAAATCTTGATCATCCTCTTTATCACGGAAATCATCAATAGCTTTGTCATATTGATCAACAAATTTAGATAAAGGGGTGCTATTATGTACAAACCCATCGAAAAATGCATTTATGCTCTCACTTCCTTGGCTAGATTTCATGCCTATATATATGAGAAAAAAATGATGTTAAATTATAGTCAATGCTTATAATTTTAAAAAAAACATACATACTAAAGGAGAATTACCTGCCATTTTTTTTTAAATAATCTCGCACCCAATGCTTTCTTTGATTATACATACTTTCGAGCCATCTCCAAGATTTAACTTCCTTTTTTGTTGTTTTTCAGTTAAAGGCTCTTCAAAACGGTGCTCATATTTTCTTTCAACTTTAGCCAACTTTGTTCAGATTCTTCAATGTCTCTATTTTTAGTCAATTTTCGATAATCTTCGTCAAATTCTGGATTGTATAAATATCGTAAAAAATGAATATGTTCGTCAACATTTAAACCAAGACGTCACTTATAAAATCTATAATGAATAGTTGGAAAAATGAATTTAATTGCATTACCCATTGATGGATCTTGATCAGTGATTATTGCACCCGGGGCCTTGTTCCACATGCACTTTGACCAATTTTGAAACAACCATATAAACGTTTCTTCATTTCATCAACTAAAAGAGCACAACCAAATAGCATGGATTATTTATGATGATTCACACCAATAAATGGTGCATGGTGGTGAGAAAGTATTGGTTCTATATGTAACATCAAACACCACAATATCGCTAAATAACATATATGCATTTCTGGCTCTCCCAACAGCTCAAAAAATGCTTCTACAAGTCTGATTTTCGTCAACTTCAATTGCATAATAAAATTGAGAATCTTCAGCTTGTCTTTTCATAATCTTTTTCAAAACAATCATAGATTTTGTGCCAATATTGTTCTTTATATTAATTCTCAAATGGCCAGACACTTGTTGGGGAGTAATTTTAGAAGAACTATGACCTCCAACATTAAGCAAACGTGCAATTTTCGCTGGTCCAACACCACAACTATGATAATCCTCCATTATAGCTTTATTGTGTGGTTCCTCACTTGCCTTTTTATTAGATCGCAAGCATGCCTTCTTTTTGGGGAAAAAAATCATCTCGTGTGTGTGTATATCCGAAAAACATGTAACACACCAATGTTCTTTTGAACTTCATTGAACAATTATATGTCCCTTAAAGTTTTCTCTTTTAATACGACGAGGTTTGATTATCTTCCTTCTTCACATTTGTCAGACCTTTTGAAACCTTCTTTATTATAGAAAAATGTTTTTTTATCAAACTACCATCACTCCTAGACCGGTAAGATGAGTACTTCCGTGTTGCAAATCCGTTTTGAAGTGAAAAATTCTTAAAAAATTATATGCTATATTTTCATCAGGAAAGTCCATACCCACATATGGAATTTTTGTTGAATCTGCACTTCCAAAGTCTCTTTCATTTGTGGAGTCTTGAGATCGACCATCTGAACTTTTTTCCTCTTCAATTTTTTCAAAACTGGCGAGATTATCGTTCATATCAATTTTCCTTATTGTTTGAAATTTATTTTCCATCGAAAGACAAAGAAATCTAATAATATAATAGAGTGATGAGTAACATAGATACATGTGTGTATATATTTCTAAACCCTAGTTGTAATAGATATGTATAAACAATGATGCACGTACTTTATAATTAAAAATATAAAAAATATAAAAAAGAGTTTTTAAACACAACAGGACAGTTTTGTAAGCATGCCTCAGGTATGTACGGTGAGGTAATCTCACCTACATTATTCTCTATAACTATTATTATAATATATCATAAAAAGATTCGGTTTCAGGTCAATCCAAAAATAACATGATTTTTTCGCGTAAGTTTTTACCTGACCCGAAAGTCAAAAACCCAACTCTTATTTTTTCTTTTTCGAAGTCTGTATCGGGTCATGTTAAAGTTTGGAACCTCTAAGAACAAGTCCAATAAAAAATAAAAACAATTCTATAATTATTGCTATAATATAGCACCAAAAATTTTTGGTGCTAAAATAAAAATTGCACTCAAATGCTAATTTCATAACTAATTTCAAATTTACATAAATAATATTTTTTTAATATTTACCTTATTCAATATAGTTTTGTTACTTTGTAATGTATGATACAAAAATTGTTTAAATTTTATCTCGGTTGATAATTAAAGATGATGTGACAAGCTTACATTCTTGGTTTCATATATGAAATCAAGTGTGTGTATAATATGATAAGTGGTAACTAAGGGGGAGCGCAGGGCGGATCTATGCAGTTTTAGGTTAAAACCAAAACTGAAACCGCATATCCTCGATTTTTAAAATCGAAAACCGAAACCGAAATTGCAACCGTCGGTTCGATTTCGATTTAGAAAACCTCGGTTCAGATACAATCATTTCAGATTCAGTTTTAAAACCGCATTACAATAATTCATAAAAGAAATGTTAATACTAGACTTTTAAAAAAAGTTTCTTAATAAAAAAATATAGATCAATTTAAAGTTGGTTACAAGTGAAATTACATAATTAATTGCTTCCTTGAGCAAAATAGTAGTACAAACTACAATCTAGCTAAATGTTTAAACATCAGGGATGAGTACTCTTGAGCCAGTTTATTATCATATTAACAACTCTAGAACCTCATGCTCCTCATTCACTGTTTAAACATCATGGATGAGTACTCTTGAGCCAGTTTATTACTCCCTCCATCCCGCTGGGAAGTTTACGTATACTATTTGCACGTATTTCGAGGCTTCTATATAGTATAGTTTAAACATAAAACTTTTATTTAGAAAAAAAATTAAAAAAAGATTACGAAAGTATACTTTAAACGAGTATTGAAAAGCGTGCCGAAAACTAACGTAAACAATCCAGTGGGACTGAGGGAGTATCATATTAACAAATGTAGAATCCAATGCTCCTCATTCGCTGTGTCATATTAGCATATTCGAATCTGGCTTGTGAAAAAAATTCGGATAAAAAATACTAGCATATTATAAATATTATTACGAAATACAGTATTTCAAATTTGATTTTTTATCTGTCTGCTTTTTTTAATATGATCAGTTCTAGACCAAATGCCTGAACTAGAAGATGAAGCCCAAATATTCAACGCCCGATCCAATATTATTATTTATTACTCCAATACTTGTAACTTCTTGTTAAAAAATATATAAATTTATAAATTTTATAAATTTATATATATTAAATAGAATTTATTTATTAATTTTTTAATTATCGGTCCAGATCCGGGTTTTTCGGTTCGGTTTTCACTTATAACCGAAACTGCAAAATCGGTTTCAGTTTTGGTTTTTAATTTTGCGGTTTCGGTTACGGATCGGTTTTTGTGATTCGAATTTTAATGATTTATAGTAGTTTCGATTTCTGTTTCCGATTCAAAAAAATTCAATTTTTTTCTCAACCCTAGTGATAATCCTTTAAAATTGATTTTCTTACATTTTGCTATAATATAGCCAAGAGTAGCATTTGCGTTGAATTTGCTATAATCGGGAGTGTTAGGATTTTCTAACCTGAAAAGCCTAGAAATTAAATAAGAAAAGAAAATATGCAAACAAAGCCCCGCTAATTACATTGAGATAATGTTTTGTTTGAATTACCCGTCAAATCATCTATTATTTATTATATATAATAGAGTAACTATGCGGTTCATTGAGATAATTTTTATCATTTCACTACGCCATAAGTGCACATAGGCAACCCCTACTATACAGTTGCATAAGGCCTAAATGGTGTTGCATAAGGTAATAGGCAACACCAGGTAGGGGTTGTCAATGTGGACGTGGTTGTAGAGCCCTAAGGCAACGAATTATGCAACACCAGAAAGTGTTGTATTATGTGTCTTTTGCAACAGTAAAAGCATACAATGACAACAACAGTTAGTGTTGTATAAAATGAAGCCACATCACAACTGTGTCCTACGTGGCAAGCAACACGTCATTTTGCCACGTCAACAGTGGTCCCTACTTTGACACGTCAGCAAAGGGGTCCCATATTTGCCACATCAGCAGTGGGCTCCACTTTTGCCATGTTAGGAGTGGGTCCCATAATATATAATGCAACACTGAGTTTAGTCATTTGCAACACCATTTTAATTCATATGTAACATCATGTTTAGTCTTATGCGACACCATATAGAGTCAAATGCAACACTTCAAAAATTAAAAAAATTGACATAATTATTCTGCTTTTACATTATTCCTTCCAAACAAGGCATCCAGCAATCAATATAACAAGCATCGAATGAAATTTAAAACTTACTAAACTGTTTCTAAAGTCTTATCAACAAGCATAGATTAAATCGGATACTTGGTTCTAACTATCAAAGTACCAAATTCTAACTTCAAAAGAACAAATGAGCAATTTCTTTCTTTTCTTTTCTAAAATAATGTCACCTAATCATTTCAACTCAAGCCTCTGCAGATAACTCATCTTTATTTATCCTGAATGCTGCTTTTCACTTCCCATGCTCAATATTTCCATTTTTCGAGGTAGCTCCATAGATTCCACTATACTTCCCACGCCCTATGGCATATTCATGCTTTGAAAATTAATATTCACCATCCTGAACACCAGAAGTTTCAGCTTCAAAATTGGCCGCCTGGACATGCAAAAGACAGATGCTTAGCATGCTGAAAAGATGTTCTTCCATCTTGGAGCATTCAAAATAATTCAAGAAAGTCATCTAACAGTATATGAAAAGTGAATACAAATACTGAATATTCATCTACAGTATCTGCACTTCACTGACACGGAAAAGCGAATTGCATCAAGCTCATATAGCAAAACTTGATTGAACTGCCCCTCACTAACACCATCCCTAAACACAGTATATGTTGTAAAAGACATGCCTGTACTTTAACAAGACTAAGACATTTTGTCAACCCTAAGTAAGTTGTATTGTTATCTTAATCTGTATTTTTTACTTGTAACATTTAAAGTCTGTAAAAATGTCAAAGGAGCAGACTAGAGCCTTTTTCTATAAACAGTATCAAGCCTAAGAATTCTATCTGGAAGAAGATCAAGAAGATCATGCCTAAGAAGAATTATGAAGAAGCTTGGAGTTGAATAAAGCTGTTTTAGGAAAAATACTCTAAGTCAAGATCTCTACAAGTCACAGATTTAATGTTATAGAGAAGTCATTCGAGAACTCCAGAATGGCTTATCGAGAAGTCATGAAAGCTACTAGAAAACTCAGTGAGATATCGACAAGTCAAGAAGACATGAAGGTTGGAGATATCGACAAGTCATTTCTTCACTAGAGAACTTAGAGTTATCGAGAAGTCTACATTCATTAGAGAACTCTGAGTTATCAATAAGTCTAAGTCTACTAGAGAACTCAGAGATATCGATAAGTCTAAATTCACTAGACTCAGAAACATCGACAAGTTAAATTTTGACTAGAGAACTCTGAGATATCGACAAGTTAAATTTGACTAGAGAATTCTGAGATATCGATAAGTCAAGAAGCTACTAGAGAACTAAGAGTTATCGATAAGTCAAAGTGAAGATGTAAAAACTAGAGATCTCGACAAGCCAAAATTATCTTATAGAAAACTGAAGACCTCTACAAGCCAAACTAAATATAGAGTACTAGAGATCTCGATAAGCTAATATACTTATCGAGATGTCAGGTGCTCTATAGACCTAAAACTGGAGATCTCGAGGTAAAATCTTAAAGTACAAGTTGCAGATCAGTTCAATATCCAAGATTAACAATCAACAAACAATCCAAATAGCTAGATTGACAAGTCTACAAAAAGCAGCTTGAAGAATGTGCAAGATCAATGGTAAAGATTAACTGAAAAAGGAAGATCAAAGTGAATACGAGATGCTAAAGATATGCTAAGCCAGAAATGAAAGATCTACTTTTTTTATAAATAGAAATGACAAGTGACAATTTAGAAAAGCTAATAGCATGTCTTATTACACACTGTGTAAACCAGCAGTTAACTGAGTTATAAAGTTAACACTGGTCCTTAGTCAGTTGTAATAATTTAGATCAAATTTCTTGTAACACTCTCAAGAAGAAGCTAAGCTCTTTATCAACAAAGAGCCTAGAAATTTTGTAGCAAAATAGTTGTTATTCCCAGTGGACTAACAATGAGATTTACAGAAGGGGGGTTGAATGTAAATCTCAAAACTTTTTCAAGTTTTGAGCAGTTTCTAAGGCTAAGTGTTTGAGTGATCAAATGTGTGTGAATTGCTTGAAGCTGATGCAGACAGATATATATTCAAACACAAATGTAATGAACACAAAGAACTTAAAAAAAAACTTTTCTGGTGGATTTGTTGTTCCACCAGAGATGTGTTATTTCAGAAAATCTGTGATTTAAAAAATTAAATCACAGCTGCTTCCTAGTACAAACTAGATTATTTTCTCTTTTGATATTTCTAAACAGCTCAAGGAAAATTCATATCTAATTACTAGCTGCTACTTGGTTTATATAACACCAAGTTTACAAGTGAAGACAAACTGTAAAATACAATTGAAAAGATTCTTCACATGTTTCTTCTTCATTTCTCTATCCAATGCAATCTAGGATAATCTGTAAATCTTTGAATACTTCCTTGTTTGCATCAGAATGGAAATGCTGCATTTTCTTGATTCCTCCTAGAGGCTTCCACATTCCAGTATGTCTCTGTCAATCCATGTGCCTCTGTCAGCTTGTGAATTGTCACTATCAACTGCTAATGAACTAAGCATCCGTTGAAGCTTTCATCCGTTGATGCCTTATCCGTTGAGGCTTTATCCGTTGAAGGTTTATCCGTTGATGCATTATCAGTTGAAGTCTTTATCCGTTGAAGCACTTATCCGTTGATGGATATTATCCATTGAAGCATTAGTGACATCCGTTGAGGCTTTGTTTCTTATCCGTTGAAGGTCTTCAATATCCGTTGACACTTCTTCACTTATATAAAATTACAAGGCATGAAATATTTACAATTAGCCCTCCTATTTGTACATCCATTAGTAGTCAACATGACTGATTATTTCCCAACAACATCTAAGAATTACAGCTTGATACCAGAGAGTGAAATGTGCTACAATACTAAACTTATTGCTAAGTAAAGCTACTCCTTCAACGGATAGCCAAGATGATCTTATCCGTTGAGGCTACAAACACTAGATTTCTACTTAAGTGTTTTGCTTAACTTATCATCAAACTAATACACATATTCCTAACAATCTCCCCCTATTTATGTCTACTAGAACTGTAGGCATAAATTTGGGTTTAGCTTGATGATAACAAAACACTTAACAAAAATATAAACTGGAACAAAGTAGAAATTCAAAAGTGCTACAAAAATGTATATGCTGAGATGGAATTGAAGAATTACATTGTTTCCAAGGGTGCTCCTTTAGCCTGAGCAAATTACTTTCTTTTCCTTTGATCCCTGGTTTTCTTTCCTAGCCTCCTGTCATTCTCCTCTATTTGAAGTTGAAGTTGTCTGTAGAATTCAGCTTCATCTTCTTCATTGATATCTAACTTAGATTGCATATCTTTGAGAGTTTCATTACTGGCAATCTTTAGCTGATCTTCAATTCTGAAAAATCTTCTGACTCCTTTGTTGTCTCTGAACTCCATCAACCAATGAGGTGATTTGTGAATTATAATTCCTCTTTCTTGAATGAGTAAAGTTCTAGGCAAGGCATTGGGCTCCCTCCAAGTTTTCTTTATGTTGGTAATCTTGTTAAGAATCTCAGTCTTGGCAGTCCTGGTAAAGCCAGAATCCTTTTGTATGGCTGAGTAGACTCTAATCAAGGTAGAGTAGCCTTCATTCAGAATTCTGTGAAGAGGCCATGTTCTTTCCCCAGCTCCTTTGTATTTGAACACTAGTCTTTCTGGTAGCTGTCTGTAGGCAGCTATTCCCCTTACATCCTCCAGCTCATCCAGATAGAGTTCAATGTCTGAAAATTCTTTTATGTCACAGATGTGAACATAATCATCTTTAGAGGTTTGAGGTTTAGGCTTAGGCTTCTGTGTGAATTTGATTGAGGCTTTAGAGGGTGTTGATTTGATTCTTCTTTTCTGCTTCTTTGATGGTGGAGAAGAGGTTAGGAAGGTGGGCAATTTGATGGTGTCCCAATCAATTGGTTCCTCCTTGGGAATGATTGTTTCACCATGAATATTCATGAAGGGGTCAGGTACAATTGGTTCAGGAATAGAGGGTAGTGGTTTGGATATTGATTGGGTTTCTTCAGTCTTATCTACCTTCTTTCTCTTTGTATTGACCTTCTTTCTTTTCCCTTTCTGCCATTCTTCCTTACTTCTTTCCTCCATCTCAGTACCAACCATGTCCCCCATAGCTTCATCTTCACCTTTGTCTTCAATTTCTTTTTGTTCTTCAGCCTGACTTGACTTTAGCTGTTTTTCAAGCTTTGCTTGTGCTCTTTTGTCAGCCTTTAGCTGTTTGGCTTCTTCCTTCAACCTTTTGATTTCTTCCCTCTTGGCTATTGAGAATTTGAGATGTCCTTGCATCACACATATGCTCTTTCCCTCTCTGAAGATAATAGCCATGTTTCTCCTTACAGCCTCATCCATGGTCTCTTTGAGATATGCAATACTTCTACCTAAAAGCTTGTCCTCATCAGCTTTTGGAAGAGGAAAATCCACCTCTTTTAGAGGATTCTTTGTAGAGTCCTTATTGGATCTGTTGTTGGGCTTGAGAACCATAGGTTGCAGATCTTTGGAAGAAGTTTCTCCATCCTTATGCCTCCCTACTGGCTTGAGTTCCATAATAATTGATTCCACTTTTATGCTATGCTTCACAGATTGTGATTGAGAAGTTGTAGAACCAAATATTAGTTGCATCTTTTCATCAATCTTCTTCCTTTGCTCTTAGACTTGCAATTCAGCTGCTGCTATTTGGATTAGATCAATTCCTTCTAGCTTTCCTTTGACTTGAATAGTTGGAGAAGTTGTGATGACAGGAACTAGCACTTGAGAAATCTGAACTGTTGTAGATGGCTCTCCTTCCCCTTCCCTTTTATTCTCCCCCTTTTTATTATCATCAAGGGTAGGGGTCAAGCCTTGTGCTTGTGCCAGCTGCATGAGTAGATTTGTTTGATTTGTTGATTCTGAAGAATGGTGACCATAGAGTCTTCAATGATTTGAACCCTATCTTCCAATCTGGCCAGCCTCTTGTCAGCATCAGATGCTTTCCTCAGTCTCCCCAACAAATCTTGCATAGTACCATAGGGCATAAGTGAATCCAATTTCTCAGCATTGTAGGATTTCAGATCAGCAATGTCCAGCTTGAGCTCATCCACACTTAGATTTTGCTGGTAATGCTGCAACTGCAAGAGATGCAGAGATTCCAGATGAGCTTGAAGAATTGCCTTGGTACCAGCATCCTGAGTCTCCTGAAGGGCCTGTTGAATTGTCATGACTTGTCTGACCAAAGTGACGCCAAACTCTCCTGGTGTTGATGGTTTTGCCCATGCCCATGCAGGAAGATCAGGAACAGAACTTGGGCCTGCTACTCCCCCTAAGTTCATGCTCTCATTCAAAGAATTAGAGTCATCATCATTAGAATTTACTCCAAATTCTTCAGATAGCTCACCAGCTTGAGAAGGCAGCCTGTTGATAGCAGCTTTGTCTCTGAGAAGAGATTCTGAAGTATGTACAATGTCTAGTGTCTGTTCTGCCTCCACATTGCCCTGTGCAGCCAATAATTGATAGGCTGAAGCAGGGTGAGTAAAAGTGTCAGCATCCAAGGAAATGTTATCAATGACAGCTTTGTAATGTTGCTGAAATTGTCTTTCCTTATCTGCATCATCCACTTTCATTAACTCACTAGCAATGGCTGGATCCACCCTTATAGCTTCTGTACCTGCCTTTCTCTCAATTTCTCTCTGTTCTTGCATCAGGGGCTCCCCCTGGCTCACACACACCCTCACACCCTCACCTTCACCTTCTAAGGTGGCACTCCTCTCACTCACTTTTGCCATGCTGGAAGAAATAGCATGCATTTGGTGACTCTCAACCTCTCCTTTTGCCTGGGAGCAACCCAGCCTCTCACTCAAAAGATCACTCCCTTCCCTCAAACCTAAAAGTGATTGTACAGTTGACATGTCCTCTACAGTTGGAATTGTGTCTGTTAAGTGTGTAGAGACCATCAACGGATAGGGAGTATCCGTTGAAGTAGAAACTGATGGTATCAACGGATAACTGCTGTTAAGCTTATCCGTTGAAGAACAACCACTTGTCAACGGATGAGAGATATCCGTTGAGGAAGGAAAAGATGTAGATATAGAAAGTGACATAATTGTTGAATCTGTGTGGATTGATTTTAAGTGAGGTAACACAGATTCTTCAACTATATATGAAAGAATTGGCTGATGATCCAACAAATCATCTAAAAGATGATGATCATCAGGTTTGGAGTGGGGCTCCTCCCTGAGTTTTAATGAGGGAGAATCAGGAATTGATGTGAATATCATATCCACATCCAGAGAGGGTGTTGGAGAGTTTGATGAATGGTGTGTTTCTATATTGAGAGAATGGGGTTGTGATTCCACATTTGCTGGAATCACATCAAGCTGGATTTGAGAAGGCACAGATACTGGTGGATGTATCTGTGCTGTGTGTGTCCCTTGTGTAGAAACTAGGGTTTTGGCCTTCTTCTTCCTTGAAAAGGCTTTAAATGGTGAATGTGTGGCTTCAGTGTCCCTCCCTCTTTTGTTCTGTGTCCCTGGTTGGGGACTATTTTCAATAGTTACATCCTTTTGGGAGGATGCAACTAGGGATGTGCTGGACTCCTTTTGAACCACCACAGTCTTTTGAGAGACTGTGGCTTGGTTGGTTTGGGTACCACTCACCTCTCCCACCTTATCCTGGGGGGCTTTTTGATGTTCACCCCTCCCCTCACCAATCACACCCTGTTCACTCCCTTCAGGGTTTATGGTAGTTGTTACAACTGTTGTCTTTTGAGAAACAACAGAGGTAGGTTTCTTTGACTTGACTTTGGAAACTTTAGATTTGGTGGCTTTGGTAGGAGCCTGTTTGGACAAAGACACAGATTCCATAGCCACACTAGAAGGCAAAGAAACATTGGGGTTGGAAATAGTAGGAGTTATAGAAGTATTTACCTCACTTACCTGTGGTGCATTCATGATTGGCAAGTATACCAATGGCACCTGGCTGTTGAGGTTCATTCTCAAAAGGTCTACAAGGACCCTTTTTTCTTGTGCCCAGCATTTGAGTTTATTATTCTCATTGGATATAACCAAACCTTCAGCAACATGGTTAGCCAATAACATAAAGAATCTAGCATAGTACCTAATCTGGAACCTAATTCTAGCATAACACAGTTGCTAAAATTAAAGTACCTATCAGATATTAGCATATAGAGCATATTAACAAGAGATGAAGTGATAGCATCAAAATTGCTAATCTTCCCAGAGAAAACCTTAATAAAGGCATCTCCAAGAAAACTCCATTCTTTCATAAGGCCTTTCCTTCTAATACTAACCAAACTAGCAGAATCAAAAGCATAGCCTATGGAATCTAGCATAACAGAGACATCTTTATCAGTGTGTGGTGTCATGGCAGTATTCTCAGGCAACTTAAAGTAAGATTGTAAATCATCACAATTAATGCAATAGTCCTTACCTTTGAGAGAGAAGGCAATAGTCATATCTGTGGAGTTGAACTCTGCAGTTGTCCAAATCTCCTCAATCACCTCACAGTAGATGGTTGGGGCTTCCAGCATTGCATAGCTTAGTTTGCAGTTTTTGATGAAGTCCATCATCTTGTGATAATCAGAATGGGCTTCATTATTTTCAACCAAGGCTATGAAATTATTCTTTTCATAAACAAATCATGTTTGAGACATAATTTTGACTATTGGTGCCATTGTTGTGAGTAGAGGTTGCAGAGAAAAACTTGAGAATTTAGAGAGAAAGAGAATAAGAATTGCAAGAAAGCGTAAAGTGAGAATAAGAGTTCAATTGGGCTTTTATACTTTCTTGAATTAAAACGTAAATAAAATGATTAAATGATACTTTTAGGTAAGTTACAGCCGTTCAAGAACAAAGAAAACTGTAGAAATTCTGAAAACTACCTTAAATACAATTACATACAACACTGTATATCTATATCAATGGTTGAGTAAAAGAATCAATGGCTGTGACTCACTTATAGTAACTGACGTGACACTTCAACGGATAAGGGAAATAGTTATCCGTTGATGAACAACGCCATTTTATCCGTTGAAGGATAAAATTACCAGAAATGTATTTGTCTTTCAACGGATAATGAATATCCGTTGATAGAACAAATTTGGCTTTCAACGGATAGAGAATATCCGTTGATAGGATAAGTCTTAATTAAAGCCAACTTTGTTCTTGCAGCAAATTTCATTTCAGGCTTCAAGACAGATTATATAGATGACATAGATTATGAATAATTAAGCATACCTAACTCACTTACTAATCTTGTGAATATTGATTCATCGAGTGGCTTGGTAAATATGTCTGCAATCTGCTTTTCACTTGGAACAAAATGAAGTTCCACTGTACCTTTCATCACATGTTCCCTAATGAAGTGGTACTTGATATCAATGTGCTTGGTTCTTGAGTGCTGCACTGGATTTTCAGTAATGGCAATGGCACTTGTGTTGTCACAGAATATTGGAATTTTGTCAACAGTCAGACCATAGTCAAATAGTTGATTCCTCATCCATAGTATCTGTGCACAGCAACTACCAGCAGCAATGTACTCAGCTTCAACTGTTGATGTGGAAACAGAATTCTGCTTCTTGCTGAACCATGATACAAGCTTGTTCCCTAGAAATTGACAGGTGCCTGTTGTGCTTTTCCTGTCTATTTTGCAACCTGCATAATCTGCATCTGAGTAGCCAATTAGATCAAAACCAGACTCTCTAGGGTACCAAATTCCTAGATTTGGAGTCCCCTTGAGATATCTGAAAATTCTTTTAATAGCCACTAAGTGAGATTCTTTAGGGTCAGCTTGAAATCTAGCACAGAGACAAGTAGAAAACATTATATCAGGTCTACTAGCAGTTAAATATAAAAGTGAGCCAACCATGCCTTTATAACTTGTAATATCCACAGACTTTTCAGCCTTGTTTAATTCAAGCTTAGTGGCAGTGGCCATGGGAGTTTTTGCAGGTGAACAATCCATTAAGTCAAACTTCTTTAAAAGATCATAAATATATTTAGTTTGACTAATGAAAATTCCACCACTAACTTGTTTAACTTGTAAACCAAGAAAGTAAGTTAGCTCTCCCATCATGCTCATTTCATATTTACTTTGCATTAATTTAGCAAACTTTTTACAAAGCTTATCATCTGTAGATCCAAATATAATATCATCTACATAAATTTGTACAAGTATCTTAGAGCCATTAACATTTCTAAAGAAGAGAGTTTTGTCAACAGTACCTCTTGTGAAGTGATTATCTAGAAGGAACTTTGACAAAGTCTCATACCAGGCTCTAGGTGCTTGCTTTAGTCCATAGAGTGCTTTCAACAGATAATACACATGGTCTGGAAAATTTTGATCTTCAAAACCTGGAGGTTGGCTTACATAAACTTCTTCCTCCAATTCCCCATATAGAAATGCACTCTTGACATCCATCTGATAGACTTTGAAATTGGCATTAGCTGCATAGGCTAGAAAGATTCTGATGGCTTCAAGTCTGGCAACTGGAGCAAATGTTTCATCAAAATCTATTTCCTCTTGTTGAGAATAGCCTTTAGCAACTAATCTGGCTTTATTCCTTATGACAATGCCATTTTCATCCATCTTGTTTCTGAATACCCATTTTGTGTCAATAGAACTCTTGTTCTTTGGCTTGGGTACTAGCTTCCATACTTTGTTCCTCTCAAATTGGTTTAGCTCCTCTTGCATTGCTAAAATCCAATCTGGATCCAATAGAGCTTCTTCCACTCTCTTAGGTTCCTCCTGTGATAGAAAGCTACTATATAGACATTCATCTTGAGTAGCCCTTCTAGTTTGTACTTTTGATGTAGCATCACCAATGATCAGTTCAAAAGGGTGATTCTTGGTCCATTTCCTTTGAGGTGGTAGATTAGCCCTAGATGAGGTTGCCTCAGTATTGTCATGATGTGAGATAGAATGTTGATTTGTTGAAACTCCCCCTGAGTTGTTGATCCTTTGAAAGGAATTGGGAGCTCTATCAACTGATGAAGTGAATTGATTATCCGTTGACAGACTGTGATCAACGGATGCTTCATTATGAACTTCAACGGATGATGCACTTTGTCTTTCAACGGATGCTGCATTGCTTCTTTCAACGGAAACTGAATTATGACTTCCAACGGATGCAGCATTCTGTGCATTATCCAAAGGCAGATTCTGAGTTCTTCTTGAGATGCCTTCTTCATCATTCTCATTTTCACTATCATCACAGTATATCTCAATGTTGTCAAATTTGAGTCCTTCATGATGTCCCTCATCTGTTAGTCCATCAATCTTTTTATCATCAAACACAACATGTACAGATTCCATGACAATGTTGGTTCTTAGATTGTAGACCCTATATGATTTTCCAGCAGAATAACCAACAAATATTCCTTCATCAGCCTTTGCATCAAACTTCCCTTTGTGATCAGATTGATTCCTTAAGATGTAGCATTTGCAACCAAAGACATGTAGAAAGTTTAAAGTTGGTTTTCTTCTCTTGAATAATTGATAGGGAGTCATGCATTTTGCCTAATTGATTAGAGAAATATTCTGAGTGTAACATGCACAGTTAACAGCCTCAGCCCAAAAATAAGTTGGGAGTTTTGACTCTTCAAGCATTGTCCTTGCAACTTCAATTAGTGATCTGTTCTTCCTTTCCACCACACCATTTTGTTGTGGAGTTCTTGGAGCTGAGAACTCATGCATGATCCCACTTTCTTCACAGAATAACTTCATGGTTGAATTCTTGAACTCAGTTCCATTGTCACTCCTAATATTCCTTACTTTGAAATCAGGATGATTGTTGACTTGCTTGATATGATTGATGATGATTTCACTAGCTTCATCCTTTGATACAAGAAAATAAACCCATGAAAACTTTGAGAAATCATCTACAATCACTAGGCAGTATCTTTTCCTTGAAATTGACAATACATTGACTGGTCCAAAAAGATCCATGTGTAGAAGTTGTAGTGGTTCATCAATTGCAGATTCAAGCTTCTTACTGAATGATACTTTCTTTTTCTTTCCTTTCTGACAAGCATCACACAGCCCATCCCTTGTGAATTCCACTAGAGGCATTCCTCTAACTAAGTCCTTTTTGACTAGATCATTCATTGTCTTGAAATTCAAATGGGACAGCTTCTTGTGCCATAGCCAACTTTCAACTGGACTTGCTTTGCTGAGAAGACAAGTTATGGATTCTGTATCTGTAGAGTTGAAATCAGCTAAGTACACATTCCCTTTTCTAACTCCAGTTAGAACCACTTTATTGTCCTTTTTACTTGTGACAATACAGGCTTCAGAATTGAAGGAAACAGTATTCCCTCTGTCACATAGTTGACTGATGCTCAATAAATTGTGTTTGAGACCATCAACCAATGCAACTTCATCAATGATGACATTTTCTTTTGAAATCAAGCCATATCCCATAGTGAATCCTTTGCTGTCATCTCCAAAGGTTATGCTAGGGCCAGCTCTCTCCTTAAACTCTGTGAGCAGGGTGAAATCTCCTGTCATGTGTCTTGAACAACCACTGTCCAAGTACCATAGATTCCTTCTTTGTCCCTGCACACAACAAAATCAATCAAGTTGATTTTGGTACCCAAGTTTCCTTGGGTCCAGCCTTGTTAGTCTTTTTCCTAGACTTCATTCCTCCTGCATCTTTTGACTTAGGTAACTTTGGGTCACCCTTGGTCTCAGATGTGGTTGGTTGAAGTGTAGGGTTAGTCACAGAATCATTTAACATATTTGTTTGAATTTGATAAGGCATAGGTTGTGCAAACATGTTATTCCACATAGGCATATTGTATGGCATTTGAGGCATACTAAATGCAGTAAAATAAGGATTGTTAACATATGGCATGTTTGCAAAATGTGCTTGGGGATTCTGGTGAGACATAACAGGCATAGCATGCAGAGGTGACATAGACATTTTAGGCATGGAGGGATTTGAAGGCATGGGAACATTTTTAACAGATTTGCAATTATCAGATAGGTGATTAACACTTTTACAATGCACACAGCTTTTTCTAGGAGCATACCTATCAGGTGTGTAATTGTTATGTTTATTAATCCTTACCTTCCCATTTCTTTTAGATTTTCTTTTAGTTTCCTTCTTATCCTCAACCAACTTAAGCCTATCTTTTAGCTGATCTAAAGTCATGTGTCCTATATTCACCTTACTGACATCTCTGGATGTGCTAGCTCCTTCTTTGACAAAGTTTTTGAGAGTTGAATCATTCTTTTTATTGAGACTTTTATTTTTAAAAGAACTTGCCTGTTTTAATTGATGAGCCTTCAACGGATGCTCCTTTTCTTCCTTCAACGGATAACTTTCATCATCCGTTGATTCCACATCCGTTGACAATCCATCAATTAATTCTAACTCCTTTTTGTTTTTCTTACAAGCATCCTCACAGAATGATTCAATTCCCTGAACCTTTGCAATCTGAACACTAACATCCCTAGATGTTTTCCAGGCCTTGATTACCTCTTGCTCACTTTCTAACTGTGTAGAAAGAATTTCTACTTTCTTAACAGCTTCTGCTAGTTCACTCTCAACAGTCAAGCATTTAAGTTTCATCTTTTCAAGCTCAATTACCTGATCCTCTAACACAGCATTCCTATCACTTAAAAACACATTATTCTCCTTGATCCTAGTGTTTTCTTTTGCTAGTGATTTAAGGGAAACACGCAAATGATATAATTCATTGGTCATATCATTTATGGCTTCATTGCATTCATGTTTAGAAAGCTGAGAGAGATCAGTAGTAATTACCTGGTTGCTTGATAAACTAGTTTCATTTTCATCAGAATTAGCCATCAGGGCTAGGTTGACATATTCCACATCATCATCTTCATTTACCCCATCTGCTGCCCAATCATCTTGAGTGAGAAAAGCTCTTTCCTTTTGTTTAAGCAAATCAAAATACTTCTTTTTGTAATCAACTTGCTCAAATTTCTTTTTCTCAGAATTTGGCTTCCTACACTCACTTGCAAAGTGTCCACTAATGCCACAGTTGTAACATTTGAACTTTGATTTGTCCACCATGTTTTTGTTTGGCTTAGTGAACTTTGTATTTTTCCTGAACTTCATTTTTGCAAACCTCCTGGACAGAAAGGCCAAATGTTCTTCAATATCATCAGATTCATCCTGACTGGAATTGTCTTCATCCTCAGCAACTTGCTCTATACTCTTGCTTGATTCTGATTTGCTTGTGCCAATTTTGAGACTTGGCATTGTCTTCTCCTCATTCCTGGCTTCCATCTTCTCACTGTCAGCTACAAGAGCAACTGTTCCTCCTTTTCTCTTTCCCTTTTCCAACAGCTCATCCTGCTCCATTTCAAGTTCATAAGTCTTCAGAATTCCATATAATCTTTCAAGTGTGAAGTTCTTATAATCTTGAGAATTTCTCAAAGAGACAGTCATGGGCTTCCACTCCTTTGGCAGAGACCTAAGAAATTTTAAGTTGGAATCCTTGACTTGGTACACTCTACCATACAGCTTCAATCCATTCAACAGTTTCTGAAACCTGTTGAAGGTATCATTTAGTGATTCACCTTCTTCAAAGTGAAAATATTCATACTGTTGAATAAGAAGCTGCATCTTGTTTTCTCTGACCTGCTCAGTACCTTCACAGATGATTTGTACAGTATCCCAAACTTCCTTTGCAGTTTGGCTATTGATGACATTGTCAAACATATCTTGATCTAAGCCATTAAACAAAATGTTCATGGCTCTCTTATCCTTGCGGATTTCTTCCATGTCTTCAATAGTCCATTCTGCTTTTGGCTTGGGAATGGACTGTCCAACAGCAACTGTTGCAGTAGCAGCTGTGGCTACTTTGTGAGGGATGTGAGGACCATTTTCAATACAGTTGATGTAGCTTTCATCTTAAGAAAGAAGATGTAAATGCATCTTCACTTTCCAGTGATGATAATTATCTTTTTCCAGGACTGGGATCTTTACACCAATATCCTTCCTATTCATGATATTAGCAGGAGGATTCTTCTGTGCACTCATGATGTTAGCAGAATAGATCTTTAAACTCTTTGTATGTTAAGAGCTTGCTCTGATACCAACTGTTATTCCCAGTGGACTAATAATGAGATTTACAGAAGGGGGGTTGAATGTAAATCTCAAAACTTTTTCAAGTTTTGAGCAGTTTCTAAGGCTAAGTGTTTGAGTGATCAAATGTGTGTGAATTGCTTGAAGCTGATGCAGACAGATATATATTCAAACACAAATGTAATGAACACAAAGAACTTAAAAAAAAACTTTTTTGGTGGATTTGTTGTTCCACCAGAGATGTGTTATTTCAGAAAATCTGTGATTTAAAGAATTAAATCACAGCTGCTTCCTAGTACAAACTAGATGATTTTCTCTTTCGATATTTTTAAACAGCTCAAGGAAAATTCATATCTAATTACTAGCTGCTACTTGGTTTATATAACACCAAGTTTACAAGTGAAGACAAACTGTAAAATACAATTGAAAAGATTCTTCACATGTTTCTTCTTCATTTCTCTATCCAATGCAATCTAGGATAATTTGTAAATCTTTGAATACTTCCTTGTTTGTATCAGAATGGAAATGCTGCATTTTCTTGATTCCTCCTAGAGGCTTCCACATTCCAGTATGTCTCTGTCAATCCATGTGCCTCTGTCAGCTTGTGAATTGTCACTATCAACTGCTAATGAACTAAGCATCCATTGAAGCTTTCATCCGTTGATGCCTTATCCGTTGAGGCTTTATCCATTGAAGCTTTATCCGTTGATGCATTATCAGTTGAAGTCTTTATCCGTTGAAGCACTTATCCGTTGATGGATATTATCCGTTGAAGCATTAGTGACATCCGTTGAGGCTTTGTTTCTTATCCGTTGAAGGTCTTCAATATCCGTTGACACTTCTTCACTTATACAAAATTACAAGGCATGAAATATTTACAATTAGCCCTCCTATTTGTACATCCATTAGTAGTCAACATGACTGATTATTTCCTAACAACATCTAAGAATTACAGCTTGATACCAGAGAGTGAAATGTGCTACAATACTAAACTTATTGCTAAGTAAAGCTACTCCTTCAACGGATAGCCAAGATGATCTTATCCGTTGAGGCTATAAACACTAGATTTCTACTTAAGTGTTTTGCTTAACTTATCATCAAACTAATACACATATTCCTAACAATAGTCTTAATTTTAATATAAAATTAAGTGAGTTTTGAAGATCTCTGTTCTTTATTTTCTGCAAGCTTAAATTCTGCATGAACACATTTTATTACAAGATTTAGTTTACTTTGTTCAACCATAAACATTAAAGAAAAGCACAAAAATAATAAATCACATTTACCCCCCCTGTGTGTTATTCATTTCCTAATAAGTGGTATCAGAGCAAAATCTGAAAGTAAACAGATTCAAGATCTTGGAAGAATGAATACACAGAAAATCAGTAGCATCAAATTCCTACCTTTGACAAAGCTAACTACACCCTTTGGAAAAAGAAAATGATGTTGTTTATCAGGATGGTCAATCCACTCTACATTCAGATCCTCAAGAATGGACCCTTCATTCCTATGGTTAAAGTTAAGGAATCTACAGATGGAGACATGGTTATCCCAGCTCATTTTGCTCCAAAAGATCATTCTGAGTAGTCTGACCATGAAAAGGAGAAAGTCTTCCTCGATAGTAACTTGCAATTAATATTGATTGAGTCACTTGACAATGTGATGTAAAATAACATTGTCAACTATGACACTGCAAAGAAAATATGGGAAAAGATTGAGATACTCTGTGAAGGAACTGAAGAAGTTAGGTCAAACCAAATAAGAATACTGATTTTATAGTATGAGGGTTTTATGGCAAAGCCAAAGGAAAGTATTACCGATGTGTTTGAAAGGTTTAACAAGTTGATAATTGATTTGCAGCTTTATGACAAATATTATGAAGCTGAAGAAGTGAACCTGAAGTTATTGCTTACTCTCCCTGATCATTTGGAACATACAATCTCAGCAATCAGGGAAGGAAGAGACTTAAGTAGGATAACACTTGAAGTTCTATATGGAATTCTCAAAACATATTAACTTGAAATGATTCAGAGAAAATCATTGAGATCTGACCAATGACATGTTGTAAATGGTTCAAGTGCTTTAATTGTCAATGAAAGCTAAACATCGACTGATGAGTCAAGATCTCAAATACCAGTTGCCTCAACAAGTGAGCAAAGAACAAATGATTCATAGGAACAAGTCATTCTGGAATTAGAAAAAGATGAGTTCGACACTCTTGAAGAACTGGATGAGCTAGATCTGTCAATGGCCTATTTGGCTAGAAAATTCTCTAATATTAGAGTAAAGAAGCCAAGATACTTCAGGAGTAAAGGACAGTCTTTTAATAAAGACAGCAGCTGGAAAGAAAAAGGGAAGTACAATTATGATAGTAAGAATGGCTACAAACCTGGATCTGTTGACAGATCTAATATAAGGTGCTTCAATTGTGATGAACTAGGCCACTTTGCTATAGAATGCAGGAAACCCAAGAAGGAAAAGAAAGACAAAGATTATCTTGAACTGGAAGCAAAGTATAAAGCTCTTCTGAAAAAGCAGCAAATAAAAGCTTACATTGCAGAGGGAAAGAGTTGGGATGATTCAGATAATGATGAAGAGGAGAAAGTTGAAAAATATGCTCTAATGGCTTTGGAGCAAGGTGAATCATCCACATCAAAAGCACAGACACCAAATCTTACCACTATTGATTTAAATATGAATCAATACAAGGAAATTGTTGAAAAGATGAGCACAGAAATGTTTCACATTCACACAAGCATGGTGGCTGCTAATAAAGAAGTTAGCAGATTAACAAAGATAAATAAGAAGCTTGAAAGTGAGAAGCAAGAAACTGAATTGTTGTTGGTAGAGCTTGATGCTTTAAAACAAGAAAATGCATATCTAAAGAACAAGCTCAAGTGTGCAAATGAAATTTAAGCAGTGCTAAGGGAGAAGCTGGAAAATAATGAAGTGAAAATGAAATCTTTCAGAAATGCATCTGAACTGGTCGGACAGTACCATGAGAAGAATAAGCCATGTGCAAATATTGTTATTGGCCTTAACTATGATGCCATAAATGACAAAAAGAAGACCGTATGTGACAAATGGAAAGCAAAGAAAACTGAGAATGCTCCAACCTTTTTAAAAGAGGTTAATGCACCTATATTTAAAGCATGTGAAGTCAACTTCAGTGAAGAAGAATTGATCATCAAGTAAGAAATTGCTGATGAGGATAAAGAGAAGAAAACTGAAGAATCAGTTCAGTCTTCCAATAATGAAGAGAAGCTTATGAACAAATAAAGTCCCAAGACTCATGTTAAAGAAACCATAACTGGAGATGCAAGAAAGAAAAAGAAAAATAGAAATGGAAAAATAGGGATAAACAAAAGCAACAATTTTGCTTATGTTGCAGATGCTCCAAGAAAGAAATGTGAAAAATGTGGCTCGGTGAATCACCTAACTCACCTTTGTAAAACGGCAGATAGCAAGCCAACTGAAGGAGCTTGCAAATACAATGAAGCAAATGCAAATGATCCCTACTCATTCTGTGACAAGTTTGACTGCATCCCTTGCAATTTGAAAGTGATGAAGAGCTGCTACAAACTGAGAGTAGAACTTAAAAAAACAAGAATTGGATCTACAACAGAAAGGGAAAAAGCTCAACAGCCAATGAACTCTATTTTATCTGAAACTACTCATTCTACTTCTGCTAAATCAGTTAACAAAAAGAACTTACCCAACACTGCTTGGGTTGCTAAACACACTTAGAACTCATTGTATGTGGGGCAAAGTAAAGAAAGTCATTAGGATCATAGATAGTGGATGTTCCAGGCATATGACAGGTGATAAAGCCCTCCTATCACAGTTTGAGGAGAAAGCTGGCCCATCGGTGACCTTTGGATACAACAACAAAGGATTCACAATGGGATATGGAAAGATTGTTTCTGAAAATATTGTCATTGATGATGTAACACTAGTAGTTGGTCTTGAAGTAAATCTTCTCAGTGTTGGCCAATTTGCAGACAAAGGCTTTGAAGTTTTATTCAACAAAGCAAAATATACTTTTATTAGCAAGAAAACAGGTGAATTTGCTTTGAAAGGAGAAAGGAAAGGAAGCTTGTTTGTTGTAGATGTTGACTTAACAAATAAGGATGGTTCCTGTTACTTCTACACCAAGGCATCAGAAGATCAAAGCAAGCTCTGGGATAAAAAGCTGTCTCACTTGAATTTCAAGGCAATTAACACCTTGGTCTAAAAGGAGTTGGTAAGAGACATGCCTAAACTGGAGTTTGCTCAAATTGAAGTTTGTGAAGCTTGTCAAAAAGGAAGAATGAAGAGATCAAGTCACAAGTCAAAAACTGTGACATCTACAGAAGAACACAGATATGACTTTCAATGATGATAAGCATCCAGGCTTGGAATGCGTTGATGATGATGGAGCTGAAGCTCTTGCATTTGAGAGCCTCAACATTGATATTGATTTTGATGGGAAGATTTCAATCCAATTCAAAAGAATTTCATTTGATGGCTGTAAGAAGGATTTTCAGATGTTTAAAGGGAACTCCAAACTTGGGATTATAGTATCCTAAGGGAACTGGTTTGAAGTTGTTGGTTACACAGATACAGATTTTGCCGGATGCAGGGTTGACAGAAAGACACGGACTTGTATCCTAGTAAAGCAAGGAATATCAATCTGTATCAACTTCTATAGTTATAGTTGAATACATAGTTGCAGGAAGTTATTGTGCTCAAGTGCTTTGGATTCAAAATCAGCTAATGGATTATGGTCTAGTGTTACACAAAATTCCTATTATGTGTGATAATACTAGTGCTATATCTATAGTGGCTAATCCAGTTAATCATTCTAGAACAAAGCACATTGATGTTAGGTATCATTTTATTAGAGAACATGCTACAAATGGTATCATTGATCTCAATTTTGTTCCAACAGAAAAACAATTAGCAGATATTTTTACTAAACCTTTGGATGAAGCAACTTTCACTAGACTTTTAGGTGAAATTGGAATGTTTAACTCTTCATCCTAAGGCAAGAACTCGGCTAATGTTTTGCAGTAGATTAATCTCCAGTAAATCAAAATTAATTTGATTTAATTGGAAATTAACTGAAATATGAATTATAAATATTTTAGAAATCTCTGCATATTTATTTTTCAAAATTCGAAGATTAAACTGCTTAATTGTTAATTTACATCTTTAATATGTAAAATTAACACAAGGAAGAATTGTAATAACCAAAAATATATAGAGAATTGAGTTCTCGATAAGTCAAATTGACTTCTCAACAAGTCATTTTAGGACTTCTCGAGTGAGTCCTCGATAAGTCAATTACTGACTTCTCGAGTGACTTCTCGATAGGCTTAATATGACTTATCGATAAGTCTTTGTAGAGTTCTCTAGTAGTGTTAATTCACAGAGTTCTCTACAAGTGTAATTTTTGACTTATCAATAACTCAGAACTGAAATAATTTAATTTATTAAATTATTTTGATAAAATACTTTTGGAAAACTTATTCTAATTTTATTTTAAACTTATTCAAATAAAAGTTGGAATTAATTCAGTCCATCTTTTGGAAGAACTGGGTATTTATTTGACATCTCGATAAGTCAATTTTGAGTTCTCTAAAAGAGTAATTTAAAATGACTTCTCGATATGTATTTCATTTCTTAAAATGACTTCTCGATAGACAAACTCCAAACGTCTATTTTTGAGTTCTCGACAAGTCATTTACTTTTACTATAAATACCCAGACTTCTCGATACATACACATACTTACAACTTTCAAGATCTAAATTGACCTAGCCTTTCAAGCAAAAACCCATTTCTCACTCGTTTTTACTCCTTTCTCAAAAATTCTTCTTACCCATTCTCTCTTACTATACTACAACGGCACAAAACACTATTAGAGCAACTATCCCAGAGAAAGGAACAAACTACTTGGCTTTTACAGATGTTAACCAAGCCCCTGACAGTTTCAAGGGGTTTGTGAAATTTATGTCTGAATCTTACATTGCAGGAGCCTTGACTGTTAATCCAGTGTTGTACCTGGATGTGTTGCATGTTTTTTGGGCTACAGCTGTGGTGAGGACTGTGATGCATGATGATGTTGTATCCTTGGTAGTGACTTGCTCAGTTGAAGGTCAACAAATTGAGTTTAATGAGCAGGATGTGAACCTAGCTTTGGGTCTGCAAATCTGGTGGAGGTGCCAACTCCTGATGAGCTGATTGAGTTTCTGGACTTCATCAACTATGGTGGAAGAATCAACTTATCAAGCCTGAACAGAACAAATCTAAGGAAGGAGTGGCCGTTCATTTTTGATTCAGTGGTGAGAGCCTTTAAATGCAGGAAGACAGGATATGACAATATTTCAAGTGTGGTGCAAAAGCTGGTGTATTCAATTGCCCACAACAGACACTTGAATGTTGGTATGCTGATCCTGGAAGAACTTGCAACCAGGCTAACTATGCCCATGTCAGCTAGAGATAAGGAAATTTTCTTCCCTAGATTTATTATGTCCACTTTAAATAATAAAGTAGTTGACATACACCTACTGAATGGTATAGATAGTACTAAAATAGGAAATTGTAAGCAAGTGTCCAAAATAATATTTGGCTCACTTACTACAAAGAATAAGGTCAATGTAAGTTTGAAAATCAATCCATTTATGTTGGAGAGGTTTAGGACTTACCCTTATCATATGCCTGACATGAGATCTAACATACAATCTAGCTCAACTATGATTCCTGAACCTGTCGAAGTACAAGCACAGGAACACCAACAGGGATCTTCCCAAGCTACAACCATTCTTTTAAAACCTTTAGAAGCTAGGCAACCACCCACTTCATCTTCTCAAAAGGATGAGGTGAGTAAAAAGAAGAGAAAGGGGATAAACCTAACTGCAATAACTGAGAGTGGTGAGGAGATAGATGAAAAAGAATCACCTCTGGTCAAAAGATCCAGAAGAAGTAAACAACCTGAGTTGACTACTCTAACCACCTCTACATCCTCCCAACAGGATGCAGTTGTAAAAACAACCAGGAGTGAGTCTGCACAGCCTGCACTAGAAGCAATTCAAGTGTATGGTAGGAGACACAAGGAAGGCACACACAGTGAGAGCACATCTCTTGAAGCTCCCTCATTCACTCAGGGGGAGCTGCCAACACTCACAACTGAGCACCAAATTCTTATGACTCAAATTTCTTCTATTCCAATTCCACTTGAATCCACTTCTCAAGTGTAACAAAAATCAAGTGACTTAGCTTAAGAAGCTTTGCTCACCACCCAGACACTCCATTTAGATGGTGAGAGACTACATGTTAGGGTAGACCTTGATGACACTATCACAAACATGGGGATTCATCAGTTTTTACTGAAGACCCCATGGATACTTCTAATGCACCTTCATGTGTAAAACAGTCTTCACAGACTGAAAGGTTTGAGGGTAGTACTGTTAGGACGTTAACACGCGTTAATAATACACGCAAGTATACGCATTCACAAGTAGTATAAGATTTAGATCAAATTCATTCCCACAGAGACTGTAACACCCCCAAATATGGGGTCAGGAAACTGGGTCGTCACGATATCCTTCAATCATGTGTAACCTGCATTAACTCAATAATCCAATAATTCCATATCACAGACCCCCATTCTCACACACTCACAAGTTATAGCCTTAGACATGACGTACAACAAGTATCATCTGTTATTAAAACTCAAATGTACTTTACAGGATCTCGAACAATTATTCATAACCTCTACATGAAGTTACCATAATTACGACTGATATCTTATACCTATCTGATATTCTGGCCCACCTGAGATAAAGCTTCCAGGGATTCTCCCCATGACTACAAGCGACTAAGTCCCATACCAGCATACTGGTTATCTGTTATGTTGTGATATTTAAAAGAAAGCAAGAGTGAGCAATAATGCTCAGCCATAATAATGTACAGTATGAAAAGACTGTATGAGAAATTTAAGTATAATTATGTTTATTTAAAAATAGTTTTCCTCGGTGATACACACCTTCTTATGAAAACGATTCTTTAATGAATTATTATCCTGCTAATACCTTAATGGTAAACCCAGCAACTAGGCTTGGGTTACGATATTGCATCACAATTCCAATTGGAAGAATAGGACATTCACTGGAGCCACCGCATACGATGATCAGTCGTACTACGGAAATAGTAACCTTTTCTTCATGTAGATGGATGATTCCTTTTTTATTATCGGTTATCATCTTGGCCGCATTCGGGCCTTTTCTATGTCCATCCCTCTCAAGACACGATTTTGCATCCATCTTTCTCAGGTACGCATACTCCACATGTGCATCAGTATTTAAGATACCTTCTCATGTGATAGTTGTAACATCCGGGAAATATCGCGTAATTATTTGTATCAATATATGATTATTATGTGAATATTATATGAATTTTGGTGAATTATCTAATGTTTGATGATAATATTTGGATGTTTGTATATAATAAAATGTGAGTATGTTAATTTTAATATGTCCAGAATAAAATATAGATAATTAAGATATTTTTCTGGTAAATTTTGGAGTGTTATATGATTTTATAATGATTTATGAATTATGAATTATTTTCTGGATAATTTTTGGAGTGTGATTTGATGGCATAATCATGTAGATAATTTTCTCCTGGTCATATTGGTATATTATATGTTAAAAACCGAGTTCAATAACATATAGAAAATTGAGTTTGATTCTCGAATTCAAAATTTAGGTTTTATAAGTTTGAATGTTCTTAGTTACAAATTGGGCGTTTGTTCATTAGGGGTTATTGTTGTAAATTGGTTATACCATCCTGTAGATCGTCGAAAGATGAATTGGATGAGCTATATATGATTAACGAACGGTGGCCGGAAAGCTTTCGCCGGAAAAACGAGCCTAGCGGCGGCGTTTTTTTCAGTCGAGCTTTCCGTCCATTCCTGTGATGTATTGACGATATGATATGTGGGAATAAGTTTCTGAATGCAACCTCTTCGATTCCCTTTAGTTTCGCGACGTTCTTGAGCATTTTTTAGGCCGCCGGAAAAGTTCCATGGCGGCGGCCATGGAGTTACGGCCGGCGTCGAAGAGGAGGGTAGGGGAAGGGGGAAAATTGCAGTTTCCACCCCTGTCCTTTACATAAATTTCACTTTTAATATCACAGTTTCAAAAACATACAAAAACCAGATTCCTGTTTTATTTATTTTCAAAAATAATATTTTTATTTTTTTTAAAATCAGAAAAATGTTTATTTAATTATTTTAAATCCAGAAAATTGTTTTAATTATTTATTTACTCAAAAATAAATCGAACTTATTTTATTAATTAATTTTGATTAGTTTTAAATTATTTTAATTAATCGATTAATTTATAATTAATTGATTAAATAATTTAATTAATTAATAATTAATTTTATTTGATTTAATAATTAGATTTTAAAAATTAATTTAAAAATTTCGAAAAATAGTTTGAAGTTTTAAAATATTATTTTAAATTATTTTCAAGACTCGATAATTATTAAAAAATTATTTTAAAGTTAGATTAGGGTGTTCGAACCCTATTATTTTATTATAAAATGATTCGGAGACCCATTTTAATTTCGAAAAATGTTCAAAAATTCATAATAAATCAACCGTTCATTCGTTTTTTAATTTCGAAAAATGTTCAAAAATTCATAATAAATCAACCGTTCATTCGTTTAATGTGAAACGAACGCCACTAGACTCAGAAAAATATTCTGATTTCAATAAAAATACTTTTGAAGCCTAAATTCTTTGATATCAAAAGGATGTTTGTTTTATGAATCATTTCGAGTCAGTTATTGATAGATAAATTACTCTTTTTGACCCGATTTCCATTATAGATACATCGAGATCTATCTTTTGATGATTCAATTTATATACTACATGAATTATGTGACTACGTGTTATATGAATAAAATGATTAAGTGAATTATGTATACGTGTTATGTGAATTGTGAATCAACATGTTTTTAACGTTATCTGAATGAGATGTGATCCATATCTGTTATTATCGGGCGGGTAGACGATAGGGATAAATGTATAGACTAGACAATTCTATATTATCAGTTCATTAAATAGTATTATTTGTGATAGATCCGCATAGTGCGAGACTTTCAAAGCCAAATAGAGGTTGTAAAAGTAAAGCCTGATTACGTAAAGTAATAAAATGAGTGGATTCAGAATAGAGACAAACCTGAAGTGGTGAATGATAGGAAGGGTCAAGTGGTCTGTCAATGGAAATGCAGATGCAACAGGACTTAGTGAGATGGCGTATAATTAAAGATCAAAAATTTATCAATTAAGGCAAGTATTCCTAACCTTTCTCCTAAAATACAGCAATTATTTCTTCATTCCTATTCTAAGTTCAGAATAGTTAACTCTTTTATATTTTGCTGCAATTACTCTTAATTACACAAGTTCCTTTCATTATTGCTCCTATATTATCGATTGCTCTCTTGAGCAAATACACATTCTTCCAGGATATTTGTGAACCCTGATTGGGATGTTTTGAAATCAAAATGATTTGACATCAAAATACTCTATGGGCTGGATGGTTATTATGAGGACCAGTGATGAGCTGGATCCTATGGGCCGGGGATGGACCAGACCCTTAGGCCATAGTTGCCTGGGTACCCCATATGTTGGTTGGGTCTATGCAGTTGGGTATAGATCTGCACTATATCCTGACTGATCAGCAGGTTATAGTGCATATGTTGGTTTCTAGTGTCCAGTCTAATTTATTGTTGATCTCCATTAACGGCATTCCTTCTTGAATAGTTCATAATTCAGAACCAAACAAAGATTTGATTCCAAGGGATGAAACCTTGAAACGTTCATTGTTCTTTTACAGAAAATGTGATTTATGAATAAAGGTCAATGAGGGCCGATGTTTTGTGCGCTCAACTATTTAATGTGTAAAGTCATTTTTAAAATTATTCAACAATCATTTCCAGGAGTTTTTCTGATCCGATACCTGGAAACTATTTATGATACTTGCTGGGCATTTTTGGCTCACTTTTGCTTTGTGAACTCTTCTTTCAGTATCAAATGAGGACAAAAGTGAATAGCTTTTAATAGACAACAAAAGTAGTGAGATTTCAGCTGAGGAGATTTGGAGATGTCGAAGGATCAATACAAGGGACTTAGTAATGAGGTAATGAAATTATATTTAAACTATGTAAAGTTTAGAAGGTTAGATTCTTGTTTCATACCATAACCTGTAAGTGATCCTGAATAATGAGGGGTTGTTTCTATATTTATTTTAATATACAGGTTTTTATTATTTAAATTTGTGTAGTGACACCCAATCCTGACCCCAGATTTGGGGGTGTTACAGTTGGTATCAGAGCTACAGGTTATTGGTCACTGAAATAAGAATAGGTGAGGGTAAGATAGGAGTGATAGGTCATATGAGATAGGAAAGACCCTAGGCATACTCATTTTAAGTTCGAATTGAGTACGAATAAGGATTAGCAGGTCCGATACGGAATTGGTAAGCCAGGATTGTTGAGGGAAGTATAAGGAGAATATCGCAACGCTATAGGTATATTGAGTTCTCCGATTCCTACATTAATGAGAAATTGACAGATTGACGGAGACTGGATATGTTACCCTACGTTTTATGCGGTTTTTAAGAAAATACGATTGATTCTTGTGAGAACTTGTGAAAGAGAGGCTAGGTTAACTTTGGTACGATTTAACTTAGAATTAGGTAATAAAACGAGCTCCACACTGGAGGCAACAAGTTGATGGAAGCTGATGAAGGGCCAAAGTTGCAAGCTGCAAAGGCACCACCATTGCGAAAAGATTCTTATCACATACCGGGCGCTGCGCGAGGAATGATATCTTCCTTATTAGGTATAGGTAAGACTAGCAAGAAGGTGCGACATTATTTACAAGTAGAATGTCGAATTACATGTGTGATTGTAAGCATAGCGTCAAGAATGATGACAAGACTTATCCAATAGTAAATGAAACTTTATCGACTAATAAGTGCGACCAGAATCCAAGGGAAAGTAGAAAATGTACCAAAATGGAGAGACCCTTATATGGGCATTCCTTTAATTAGATATTTCATTAGCGGATCAAGAAAATAGCAAGTAACTTATGTAGTAATGACGACCAAATATTTGATTTTCAAAATTTTTAAAATGAGATTTCGGGGAAGATTTTCTTAATCAACTTTCAGAAGATTTTTTCGCATGAAATGAGTTTTACAATTTGGTTGTCGAATTACTATTAAAGTCCTTGTTATTATAAACATAAAATGACCTAAAAAGAAGAATGGATATAGACTCAGTGTTGTCAGTTCGAAGGACTAAGTAGACCCCCCAGCAGGGAGAAAGTTTAAAGTTTTCGTGAAAGACGAAAGTAATCTTTGTTTAAATAATACCGACAATTGAATGAATATGTTAAAATATTATTTAACCAATTCATGAAATTATTAAAATTTAACAAGATTTGTAATTCAAATAAACAAGGGATGATTGAAGGAAATAGAAGACTCGTTTAGATGATTGGCAAAGGATAATATTCCTAATCGACAAAGTTGAAGCGTTGCGGGATCGATTGTTATTCTACGTGGCATAGAAGAAGTTGGAAGTAATAATTATAAATTTTGTAGGGACGCAATTATGATCAAATCATTTAAGCATTTAATGTGGAGGCATTTTCAGACGACATTTTGAAGTTATAATGTGACCTAAACTGTGAATCTCTCATTCGACTGGTTTCTGAAGGCATACGTAGGTCAAGCATAGAAGATGATCAACATCGACATTCCTTCTCATAATACGATAGCATATGTTCTTCTTGATTCTTGAATACGTATGAGTTTCTCCTGTGGATAAATCATATGAGGTGAAGACGAAAGAAAATTTATTGTATTCCTTCTGAATTGTTTCTCTTCTCAAATTACTAAATTCTGATTGAGACAAACAGTGTTGTGGTATGACACTTTGTCGAAATGATGAAGAGTCGGGTGGGACGCCACCTAATCATGTGTTGTATGCCATAAAGTATGAAAGACTGGCCATCTTGACTACGGATATGGCTGTCTTATTCACATCTAAATCTTCACTCATTCTTCTTCCTTCAATTTACTGAATTACAAATTCTCCCAATCGTTTGTGGCATTGTTATTCCTTATTCAGTTTTCAATCAAAGTCATATTCGCAAACTCTCCTCTTGCGTAGAGTCTGTTCTCTGACGATTTCAAAAGAAATGAAATAGTGTGGCACCTGGCATCATACAACAAACATAGATACGACTGCAAACCGATAAATGGTGGACATCTGCGGGTAAGGAAGAAGGAATTCATCGATAACACGGACATGGCGTAGACATCAATTCAGACAGTTGTTCATGTTACGAGGATCTCATCAGTACGATAGATTGCGTTAACATAACACGCTTCAAATTACAGGATTTCGACGTGAAATGAATGGTTAGCGAACCGTAACAAATAAACTAGTTATAAAATAAGGAAGTAAGGCCATATGCAAAGCAAACGAATGTCGGGACAACAATCGGAGATCAAGGGAATTCTGGACACTGATTCAGACGGGCAATTAATAGGTGAAACATCCCTTCCTCGCGGAAAGATAATTGTCGTGAAGATTCAAGATCAAAGAAATTTTAATTGCAAACAAATTTTGAACGTGTTCCTTAAGAAATTGTGAAGTTCTCTACCTTGAGTAAATAAGCTATGTTGAATTTAATACCCATAACCGGGTCAGTGACGAAAGTTTGATACGGGAACATAAGTGGAGACAAAGTAATGGTGATTCGACTGCGAGACCTTGTTAGGTCCCAATATGTTTGTAGAAGGGGGGTTGAATACAAACTATACCGTTTAATCGAATAAAATACGGAATAAAAAAGTGAAACAAAATTTAAGTTAAATAAAACTATTATTAAACTTGAAAGGTGTTACAACAACGGTATCGTTTACAAGGGATTAATCTCAAATAAATTATTCCAAATCTAGAATAAATTTAACATGAACTTTTTCTATTTTTGAAATAAAAAGGATAAAATGCTAAAACCAATTTGAGATTAAGTTCTAGGGATTTTGATCCGCTAGATAGTTACACAAGAACAAGAGAAGGATTTCTAGTGGTTTAGATTTAACAATAAATACTAGAAATTAATGTCCTGAGAAATTATAATAAGTTCTCTGCTTTTTCTTTGTTCTGTGTTCTTCAGTTGGTTTTGATATTCAATGTTCTGCTGTTGAAAATTAGCTTCTGTTGTTTAAGTAATCAAACAACCACCTGATTTGTTGGCAAGACAATCCTTTTGAACTAGCAAGATAATCGGTGAGACTATTGATTGAACTGGAAAGACTATCGGCAAGACAATCCTTTAAGCTGGAAAGACTATCGACAAGACAATCTAAACAGACTTGGAAAGACTTTCGGTATGACAATCCAATTGTCATACCAGTTCAAATATTTGTCTTGCTGAGTTAATTTTGAATATTAATTCAAAATCATTTCTGAAAAATGCATAATATTAATTCAGAATTAATTAACCAATTAATTCAATTAATCAATAAATTAATCTTTGCAGATATAATTTATTTTCTTAATTAAATTATATGACTTAATTAATTAATAGATAATTAATACTAATCTTGAACATCAACCACTCTTCTGACAATCTTCTGAAAATCACTGAAACTTATGAATCCATTTCACCACTTCAATGTTCACACTCGATGTACTGTCTGGTTCATGAATGACTAATATCTGTGATGTTTCTTCATGTCTTGATTTTCTTCAGATTAAATCCCTGTAATTAATTGATACCCTGACAAGATCTTTGTCACTTGATTAAATCCACAATCTTGGTTTATATCACTGAGGCTTGATCAATTTCTTGAGCTTCTTTCAGTGAATTAACTCCTCAAGTCTGTAGATGAACAATGTTACTTAATCCTTTGACATATGTTACTTTGAGAGACCTTTCAGATGATAGAACCACTATTTACTTGTTACATCCTTATTTGAGTTGAGTTAAATCCTCGAATAAACAAATAGGCTATGACATATGCCTTTCAGTCTCCCCTATTTGTTTGTTAGACAATAACAACAAATACCTAGAGGATAACTCAACTAACAAATAAGAAAAAGATATAAACAGAAATGCAAAGTAAATAGTAGAAAAGTTTTGGATTATATTTAACATTTTCCAGATTCCAAAAGAAATTTACAAGTGAATACAAGATAGATGTTCCTCTAGACTGAACATATGACTACATTTGTCTATCTTGATTCATAAAGCTCTAAGCATATTACATTAAGTTTTGAGCTAATTGAATTCAGTTGTCTTCCCTTCTGAATTCACCTTCTTCCAAATCTTGAAGCAACTCATTGTCAAAGACACGATCCTTTTCTGAAGTGAAGCTGGATGGTCTGACTGGTTGAACTCCAACTGACTTTAGCTTATTCTTGAACTGATTGTACCTTTTATTATTTTTTTCACAATAAGCTTGAATCAGATCAGCAGCTTGAGTTTTCAACATGGATGAGTATCCGGCAGTTCTTAAGTGATGTTTCATCCAGACAAGATGCTTAGCAGAGTAGTCTTTAAGAGATTGTGCATCGAGATGGCAGATTTGAAGACAATCAGACTTAAAGAATCTTACCTGATGAGGATTGTTGACCACTTGAGGACTAGCCATGCTGGCAAACTCTTTGAGCCTTTCTCGAAGAACTTCATTCAATTATGAGCTTCTTTTGACTTTGTTGAGAAGAACCCAAATCTCTGATAAAGAACGATTCTCAAATAGATGAAGTGATACCTTGAAAGATCCTTCACTCTGACAATATACAAATATGCTCATTTCATTTAGAGATCTGTCAAAGGCAGCTGTGATCCTTGAGACTTCAGTCTTGATAGCATTCATGTACACGTCATTGTTTGGATTACAGATTTCCAGCTTGTCAAGAAGGTGTAGAAACTGCCTATCATTCTTTGTGCTCAGCTGAGGCATATCAAGTACTCTCCTAGCTTCATCCCATTTTTCACCAATCTTCAGTTTGACATCTCTTCTCCTTTCTTTAGCTTTAAGGTCATGAAGACGTTGCTTTTCAAGAGTTTCTGTTCGTTGAATGTCTTTCCTCATGTCAATGATCTGGGATATCTTTTTAAGTTCAGCTTTTTTCTCTTCAACTCTGACTGCTGCTGCTGAAACTCTTTCTCAAAAACAGGATCCACTTGAGCTTCCTCTTCCCAGTCTTCAAAATTACTTTCCTCCTCAGCTTCAAAGAAACCATCTTTATCTTCCAAGACTGGTTCAGTGGGAATGTCAAAAATATCAAAGTCATCTTGTTCTCCACTATAGTAGACATCATCAGCCTTCCTTGTGTCCCCAGCAGAAGAATCTTTTTCTTTACCCTTTTCACTTCTCCCTTGCTTCTCCCCCTTAGTTGAGGAATCCTCTACAGATTTTCCTCTAGACCCTCCATGACCTCCATTACCTCCAGAGCCTGAGCCTCCACCAGACGGCCCTTCAAAGAAGGTTCTTTGCTCTTCATTAGGGCAGTGAGAATTTTTAATCATAAAATACAAGTGCTTCATCCCTTCATTGAGATGTTCCATGCCCGTCTCTATCTTTAGGAATCTGGAGGAGTCCAGTGAATGGTTCATTTCAACCAGGTCTTCAAGAGAAGTCATTCTTGTATGGAGAGAGCAGAAGTTTGAAATGTCTTCAGTTGATAAAGTTGGAGATGCCTGGATTGAGTTAAGCTTTGGTACAATAGTGGACTTCAAAGCTGAGATATCATTTCTAATGAATGCCAGCTGATTGTTGACAGAGGTGGAAGAAGAAGACCATTCAACCACTTGTGCTTTGAATGTTTGAGCCTCAGCCTGACTTTTTGCAAGTTGTTCTTTTAGATCAGCAATTTGAGCTAACAGATTTTCAGTATTTGTGTCTGTGTGTGCTCTCACCTGAATATCTCTCCTGTTTGGTTCACTCAACTCACGTGCTTGTGTTTCTCTCAATATAAGTGCTCGTGAGGAGCCATCTTGTTGCTGATCTTCTGTACCTGCAATTGAAATCACCCTAGCCTCTTCAAGAGAGGTCAGTGGTGGTGCAATGGGAATTCGCGAGTCCCGATCCTCAGTCAAATCTATCTTTTCATGTGAAATAGATGTCTGAATTGCTTCAGGATAGATTGACCGAGTTGCCCTCCACTTTCTCCAGATAAATCTGCGAGTGGAGAATCCCGTGAGGGAGCCAGAGGTGTTGGATCTGGGAGGGGAGAAAATGACTCTATTAAAGGTGGCTGAGAGTCATATGTTCCCTCAGAAGCATGTGACTGCTCTTCTGTCGTAACTATGGCAGGCACTGTAACCAACTCAATGTGCACTCATCGCTCTGTGTCCTGAGTATCATCTATTGGTCGGTATGCTTCCATTATGAGTAATGGAAGTGTGCTTGACTCAGTACAAGATGCCATGGCCCTATAGCGAATTTCAATAGATTCATCCTGTTGAGAGAATGTCTCTAGTAACTGTTCACTGGCCATATCAAAGTCCATGTCCTTTTGGGAGGACAAGGATGGGCTTTCAGATGCCTCAGTAAATGTTCTTCTTTTTTTGGGAGGAGGCAGAGCTGAGGGTTCATTCACATCCAACAACATACTACTTCCTACTGACCTTCTCGGTAACATTTTCGACAATGGGGGAGAGTTTGAGATAGGTTGTGACTCTGTGTTTGGCTCTATGACCTGGGATTGAAGCTGCGGTTCTACAACTTCATAGTCAGCCCTATCAACCACTGGGGGTCTTTCAACAGAAGTAGGAATAGTTTGAGAGTGAGGAAGTATTACCTGCAGTGGAAGAGCATCAGATGTTTGTGCATGGGTGGCTTGAACCACTGGAGGTTGAGCTTGCTGTTCATGACCGGGAAGATTGAAAATTGGTAAAGGAATGAAAGTGGCCATGAAAGCAGATACAAGTACTGGAACTTGCATGAATTTGAAGGAAGTGTCTTGGCGTGTGTAGATCTTTTTACTTACGGGAGGGGGTTCAGCTACTGATGAGTTAGCAAAAAGAGCCTTATGCTCAGGTGTGAGAAGATGTTCTGCTATAAGCATGAGAAATCGAGCGTAATAGCAAGAAACCCTACGATTTGTGGAATGATCACGCTTAGCTGAAATGAGACGTCTCAGAAGAATGGGTAAAAGTAATTTGCCAACATTGATCCTTTGATTGAAAACAACCGCAAGACCAATATACTGCAGAGTGGAAGTGATGTTGTGAAAATTTGATTTAGTGCAGTTGGAAAACACTTTGGAAAGTGTATCGAAGAAAATATCCCATTCAGAAACCAAATTGGATTTAGATAGCTTGGTTAAATTAATCACCCCCTGATAGTGAATGGCATGGAAAAAGTTTGAAATCTCATTTTCAGAGGGTAAATGACAGAAATTGTCCATTGGAAAATTTAACGCTCGATTGATGATTGTTTCATCAACTACATACTATGTGTTTACCATGGTGAATGAAAAAGATTTAGAATCATCGGCCACAGTAGAGGTTGTGCAAATCAGTCTAAGCAGATCGACATTTAATAGCACATTTGATTTAATAGCAGAGCTAACAATCGAATGGTCATTTAAAAATCTAATCCACGGCTTAAATTTTTCCACATCACACTTTTCTGGATTAAAATAACCAACATGATTATACGAGACAATTTGGAAATTGAGAGCCCTTAAAAATAAAATAAAACACACACTTTCAGAATTTTAAGAATTAAATTAAGAAAATTCGAATAATAAAAAAAATTATAATTTGAATTAAATCAAATATATCCGAAAAATTTAGAAAGAAATGTATCTCGTTAATGTTCTTAACTCACAAAATCAGATTTGCAATCTCACGAGACACAAAACCAAATTGAAATACCAAACTAAAACTGATTTGAGAGAAAAAAAACGAAGTGAAATAGTAAAAATAAAAAAGTGACAACACCTCCTCACTGTATGTATACACACGAATATGTATATATAATAGTTAAGTGTGCTGAGTAAAAACTTGAGCAAGAAGATCAATGGAGACTGTTTTGATCAAAGAGAAAAAAAGACACAACTGTTGAAATGATTTTAAAATTGAATTCAATCACAAAGATTATTAAGTAGGACAACTGGTATGACAATCGAGGATAGTCATACCGATTGTCTTCCCGATTGTCATACCAGGCAAACGGTTGGAATTTAAAAAGGAAAAATATAACTGGTATGACAATCTGATAGTCATACCGATTGTCATACCAGTATAAAATACATGAATTAAACCGAATAAACTAGAAAGACAATCGATAGTCATACCGATTGTCAGTCTAGTACAAAATAAAAAAGAAATATATATGACATAAATTTTATTACTGGAAAGACTATTGATAGTCATATCGATTGTCTTTCCAGTATAAAACTAAACTGAAAAAATAAATAAAACACATATACACTGAAATGACTTTCAGCAAGACAATTTCAATTGTATTGCCGATTATCATTGCAGTTATAAAACAAATTAAACAGAATTTACACTAACAGAATATATTAACAAAAAAAACAATATTTCAGAAATAATTATATTTTATTCCAAAAATAGATTTCTGTTGAATTTTAGCAAATAAAATTCATAGAAAAATATTTTTAAAGAAAATAAAATATTCTGAGATATTAAAATTAACAAGTAGAATAAATAAAGAGAAAAATTCATTTGTAAATTCATTCAAGAACAGATCTCAGATATTAACTAGTTTAATCACTAAAGCTATTCAACATACCCAATTTACCAACTAATCTGGTAAATGTGGATTCATCAAGTGGTTTAGTGAAAATATCTACTATTTGTTCTTCTGTTGGAACAAAAAATAATTCAACAGTACCATTCATGACGTGCTCTCTAATAAAATGATACCTGATGTCAATGTGCTTGGTCCTTGTATGTTGCACAGGGTTGTTGGTGATGGCTATTGCACTTGTATTGTCACATAGAATAGGTATTTTGTTCAATATTGAGCCATAGTCCCGTAAATAATTCTTAATCCACAAGATCTGAGCACAGCAGCTTCCAGCAGCAATATATTCAGCCTCGGCCGTTGAATTGGAAACTGTTTGTTGTTTCTTGCTGTACCATGAGACTAGTCTGCTACCTAGGAATTGACAACTCCCTGAGGTGCTTTTCCTATCAACAACACTTCCTGTGTAATCTGAATCTGTATATCCAACAAGGTTAAAACCAGATTCTTTAGGGTACCAAATACCTAGATTTGGTGTTCCCTTAAGATATCTCAAGATTCGTTTAACAGCAACGAGATGAATATCTCTAGGATCCGCTTGGAACCTTGCACATAAGCATGTAGCAAACATAATATCTGGTCAACTTGCAGTAAGATAGAGTAACGAGCCAATCATACCTATGTAGCTTGTGACATCTACCTTAATGGAGTTTTCACATGGTTCAAGCTTGACAGCTGTAGTTGACGGAGTCCTTGCTGATGCAGAATCCTCTAGATTGTACTTTTTGAGGAGTTCCTTGAGATACTTGGATTGACAAATAAAAGTTCCATCTAACCTTTGATTTACTTGTAATCCAAGAAAGAACTTCAGCTCTCCCATCATGCTCATTTCAAATTTGTTGTGCATTAACTTAGCAAATCTTTTACAAAGATTATCATTAGTATACCCAAATACTATATCATCCACATAGACTTGGACTAATATAGTGTGATGCCCTCAATCTCGGGGTTAGGAAATGAGGACTCACACACCTCTAATCTAATAATTAAATATGCATAAACCCCGATTAAACTACTAACAGGATCAACAGGATAAAGTTTGAGACAAGATTACAACTACCAATCACAAAATATAACTTACAAACCCAAAATATTATTAAATAAACAATATCGATTCCGGCTGGGAACCGACAGATAACCCATTGTATCTTTAAACGCTTCTTTCTAAGCACGAGCTCACTCATAATTACCACTACCTGCTCTGGCAACCGGAAACCCTCAACACGGTAGGGACCACCAGGTACGCTCTTACGAGCAGTGCGCCTAAGCCTGGCCATCTTCTTGCTTAACTGCCATGGTTAGATTAAACAAAACAAATGAGTATAAAACTCAGCAAGTAACTATGTAGTAGTTCTACAATATCAAATCACAATATGCTTTACCAAACTCAGGGCATTCTACTTTATTTGATCTAGGTGGCAGATTTCCATCTTTTGGGTTGAGGAAAGGTTTTGAAGGATAATGTGAGGCTTTCAAGGAACAAGGCTCAAAACAGGACGAAAGCCGACATTCATCACAAATCATTAAAGGATCAGAATAGATCTTTCAAAAGAGGAAAGCAACAATATTTCAATATATGGAATCAATCATATGATCAACAAATTCAAGTATCAGGGTTCTCGAGCTTTAAGCTTCACAATAACATAATCAACTCTTTTCAAAGCAATATAAACCATTTCCATTTTCAAGAATCAATTTTTTGAACAAAAAGTTTCAGTTCCATTTTTAAATAATCATTTAGAACCCTTGATTGGATCACTTTATCTTTCCATTTCATTATATACGGGTGATCAGCCCGTATCGACCTCCATTCCGGTCTTTAAGGTACCAATCAGCATAATTTCAGCCTTAAGTTGGACTAGCCCCGCTAGCCTCTTACCATGACTGGACTAGTCCCACTAGCCTCTTACGTCCCAATCCAATCCATCAGGAATTCATTTGGAAAACCTTGAGTTGGAAAAACAAATAGGTTTTCTAAAATTCATTTTATCATTACCAAGCATTTGAAATCATTCGGACTCTTTCAAGTCGAAACTCATTCTTAATTCAGATTTTAAGAAAACAAAGTTCAGGGAGTGATTCAAAGATACGTAAGGAACAATTCATAAGAATTCTGTATCAGGGATAACAAAGCACTTAAGTTAGAAGGATCAACATTTGTTTAGGGATCAATAGGGTGATCAGGAAGAACATGGTATCATTAGACAGGGTTAACAAGGATAATAAGTGGGTTCAATATATTTCATGGCTCAATACATAATTTGAACAAGAAGGACAGATTATCAAAGGGTGGAATCAATAAGCTTATCAATAACAGATTATCAAGAACAAGGGTACTTCAAATCAATATCAGGGTTTCATAATTAAACAGTTCAATACTCTACATGGTATGAACAACATTCTCTTTATAACCATTTATATAAGTAATCAGAGTTACTTGCCTGGATTTGCTTTCCTGAAGGTTGAACTACTACCACTTAGTAAACCCTTTCCTTTCCTAGCCTGAATGCCCTCACGCTCCGAATCTACAATAAAACCAAACCTTAATCAGATTCTCAACTCTCGTTCTCGGAACGATCACTCTATACGATAACTCGATTATATCCTTCACTCGAGTATACGAATATAGCTTATACACATAAGCACATAGCACATAGCATATAGCATAAACCCTTTCTCGCAAATTTTATATCCTTAACAACCAAAGCGTACTTGCTTAACCTTGGCTATTCTCATTCACACTAACATAACTCTTTTTACTACCATAGCTATCACTTATAGCTCTTAATACCGAACGATTAAATTTTCTTTTTCTTTTATTCTTTAATTCGAACCATACATACAAAACACAACCATATATATTCAATTTCAATCTCATATAATCATGCACAACTAATGCAAATCACAAGAGTCATTTACTCAATTAACCTCATCTTTTTTTAAAAAAATCCGAATCACAAACACATTAAGAGTCAAAATCAACAACTTCTTTTAATCATCAAAATTCGAATATAAACACTACCCCATCTTTATCATGCAATCAAGTTCTCACTAGCCATTAATATAATTGACAAAAACCAACTTAATTCCTCTTTTATTCCTTAGAACCCATTCGGGTTTTCCATAAATCAAACATGCAAGAATGGATTTTGACATGCAAGGTTATATATCACATTTCCCACTTGTTTTAGTCCTTAACTAGATCATCCCATTCACTTAAACACCAAAACCAAGCATTACCTAGTGACTTTAGCTTTAATCAATTCATTCAATCAACAAGCATCCACTTAATCACCAAATTATCCCCTTTTAAGTTTATTTTCCATTGGGCAAGAACATGATTTATAACTCGAGGACTAAACATTGACATGCACCACTTGATCTTCTTTAAAACTAACATGGAATCACTCTTTAGGCTATATAAGCTTAGTGTTCACCAAGATCAACTTACAAAAATCAAATTCCTCTTTTAATTAGCATATAGCCGAATTAAAAACTCACATGCAAACCTTAATTTTTGATTTTCTAAGCAACAATAATATACACACATCCATTTACTTCCTAAAACAATCAATGGAATCATTTTATCAATCACATATTCGAGTTTCAACACAAAAAAACAAAACCCTTCTTCAAGCTTTCAAGAAACCATAACATGCAAAGCTAAAATCAAATTATCATATCATAGAAACTCCACCGGCTCTCCTTTGGATCATGGCCGGTGGTGGTCGAACTTGAGAGAGCCCATAACGGGTCTCCTCTCGAGTATATGACCCCAAAAGTGCTTGAATTCACTCTCATGGTTTTGCATCAAGAAATCATTTTCCTTGAACACCACCATAGTGATTAACCAACAAAACTTCTATAAACACTTACATGCAAATAGGAATCGAAGAGTATACCGAAAATAAAGTCTAAAGGTAGCAATATCTTTGAGTTTGGATGAGATTTGAGGGTTGCATGCAAGCGAAGGAGATGAGAGATGGAGAGAGCCGAGAGAGAGGGTGAGAGTGTTCGAGAGAGAAAGAAAAGAGAAGGGGAAGTGAGTGCATGGGAGGAAAAAAAAAGAAAAGGGGAAAGGGAAGTGGGTTTATATACCACTAAAAACAAGGGCAAACTTGTAATTTATTAATTCCATTTTATGCTCATTGTCCCTTTTCTTTTTACTCAAATGCAACAAAATTTAAATATAAAATATATCTCTCTCGGGAAGTCGAGAATTATTGAAACTGACAATTTTAATACGTAGGCCTCGAAATTAGCTTTTTAACCATTACTCATAATAGATTTTTGAGCAAACGGTTGATTTTATATGAATTTCGCAAGCTTGCTTTAATAATAACATTTCCACATAAAATCAATTTAAAAATGCAAAGACCATCAAATAAATTCACTCATCATTTTTAAAAGTCTCTAGGACCACTATGAAGATAACAGAACAAATCCCATATTTTTATCTTACTCGAATGATTTTATAAAATTGCGCGAAGGTTAATTAAACCTTTATTTAAGTCACATAATCCCTTTAAAATTCATAAAATTGTCACAGAACACATAGTCATGCACACAGACAACAATCTCACATATATAATCACGTAACGACTCAGGTCTGATCATAGAATTTATCCTTCTTTAATCTTTATCCTCTTTTATGCGTACCGGGTCACGTTCAGCCTGACGGCCCGACGCTCAGCGTTTCGATTATGCTTCTCATTATCATTATCAATCAACACGTCACTTAGGACGAAATACTTTATTTACACATTCATTTCATTCAATCACACATAATTCACATTTTATATTCTTTAACTACTTATTAGGACGGGTTCCGTTTTACCTGACGGCCCGACACCACAGCTTAACTTCTAAGCTGACTCTTTAAATTGGAACGTTTTTTATCCACGCTCCTATACTCTAATATACAGAAAAGACAATTAATCATCACTTAGTCACATAATTATAATCACATCACATAACACATACTTTATTGACTTAATTACGTCACAAAATTCTCAGTCGTCACAATCTACCCTCCTTAAAAGGATTTTGTCCCCAGAATCTAATCTAAGCAAATAGATGGGGATACTTTTCTTTCATTTCACTTTCTAATTCCCAAGTCGATTCTTCGACTAATGGATTTCTCCATAACACTCTAACTAGATGTACAACTTTATTTCTAGGCGTCCTTTCTTTTCGATCCAAAATTCGCACTGGCTGTTCCACATAGGACAAATCTGGTTGGATTTCCACTGGTTCCAACTCGATCACATGGCTCGCATCAGCATTATACTTCTTCAGAAGAGATACATGAAATATATTGTGCAGATGTTGCATTTGCGGAGGTAGCGCCAATTCATACGCCACTTTCCCAACTTATCGCAATACTTCAAATGGTCCAATGTACCTAGGACTCAGCTTCCCTTTCTTTCCGAATCGGGTTAAACTTTTCCAAGGAGATATCTTTAACAAGACTTTGTCTCCAGATTCAAATTGCACATCTTTCCGATCTTGATTTGCGTACTTTGCTTGGCGATCTTGAGCTGCAATTAACCTTTTTCGAATCATTTCAACCTTTTCCTTCGTTTGCCGAACTAGCTCTGGGCCAATTAACTTGCGCTCACCAACTTCATCCCAATAAGTAGGGAATCTACACTTTCTTCCATACAACGCTTCATAAGGTGGCATGCCAATACTCGCGTGATAACTGTTGTTGTAGGAAAACTCAATTAAGGGCAAATGATCGTCCCAATTTCCTTTGAAATCTATTGCACAAGTTTGCAACATATCTTCAATTGTCTGAATCGTCCTTTCACTTTGTCCGTCTGTCTGCGGATGATATGCCGTACTCATTTTCAATTTAGTTCCCAAATGTTCATGGAATTGTTGCCAAAATCTCGAGTTAAATCTTGGATCTCTATCAGACATGATAGATACAGGAACTTCATGACGTATCACGATCTCATCCAGATATAATTTGACCAACTTTTCCAACGAAAACCTTTCATTTATTGGAAAGACGCTGACTTCGTCAACCGATCGATTACCACCCAAATCGCATCATGATTTGACTTGGTTTTAGGTAATCCTACCACAAAATCCATCGCTATATGTTCCCATTTCCATTCGGGTATGTCTAGTGGCTGAAGCAATCCGCTTGGCCTTTGATGTTCCGCTTTGACTCTTTGGCACGTGTAACATTTACTTATGCATTCCGCAATTTCCTTTTTCATGTTGGGCCAGCAATAACTTTCTTTTAAATCCTGGTACATCTTCGTACTCCCAGGGTGAATTGAAAATCTTGAGTTATGCGCTTCTTGCAAAATCTTGTGCTTTAGTTCCACAACATTAGGTATCCAAATACGTGAGTTAACACGGTATATCCCTTTTCCATCCTTTTGAGCTTTAATTTCTTCTCCCGTCAACTTATCCTTTTCACGATTCATCACTTGCTCTTGACAGCATCGAATCTTTTCCAGAATCTCGGGTTGAAACAACATTGCATATATAGCTTCACCTCCACATTCTGGAGTCTGCACCTCTATTTCCATCTTTTCAAAGTCCTTGATCAATATTTCTGATGACGTTAACATATTCAACCTTTCTTTTCGACTTAAAGCATCAGCTACCACATTTGCCTTTCCAGGATGGTAGTTTATCGCACAATCATAATCTTTGATCAATTCCAACCACCTTCTTTGTCGCATATTCAATTCTTTCTGGGTAAAAATATACTTTAAACTTTTATGATCCGTGTAAATCTCGCACTTTTCCCCATACAAATAATGCCTCCAAATCTTAAGGGCAAACACAATTGCTGCCAATTCCAAATCATGCGTTGGATACTTTTGCTCGTGCGGCTTGAGTTGCCTTGACGCGTATGCTATTACCTTCTCGTGTTGCATTAACACACATCCAAGTCCTTTATATGAAGCATCACTGAATATCACAAATTCTCTTTTATCATCTGGTAGTACCAATACTGGGGCGGTTACCAATCTCTTCTTTAACTCTTGAAAACTTTCCTCGCACTTTTCTGTCCAAACAAACTTTTCATTCTTTCTCGTCAATTTTGTCAACGGAATGGTAATCTTAGAAAAATCTTGCACAAATCTTCTATAATATCCGACTAATCCCAGAAAACTTCTGACTTCCGTCGGAGTCTTGGGTCTTTCCCAATTCATTACAGCTTCTATCTTGGCTGGGTCCACTTTAATTCCTTCTTTATTAACTACATGACCAAGAAATTGCACTTCCTTTAGCCAGAATTCGCACTTTGAAAACTTAGCATACAGTTTCTCTTTTCGTAGAATTTCCAAGGAAATCCTCAAATGCTCCTTATGATCTTCTTCCGTCTTGGAGTAAATCAGTATATCGTCGATAAACACAATAATGAACTTATCCAAATACTGCTTGAATACTCTGTTCATAAGATCCATAAATGCGGCTGGTGCATTCGTCAAGCCAAATGCCATTACCAAAAACTCATAGTGTCTGTATCTCGTTCGGAACGCTGTCTCGGGTATATCTTCCGCTTTAATCTTTAACTGATGATACCCAGATCTTAAATCAATCTTTGAGAAACACGAAGCTCCTTTTAACTGGTCAAACAAGTCATCGATCCGCGGTAGAGGGTACTTATTCTTGATCGTCAACTTATTCAGTTCGCGGTAATCAATGTACAACCTCATACTTCCATTTTTTTCTTTACAAATAACACCGGTGCTCCCCACGGGGATACACTCGGTCGGATCACTCCTTTGTCTAACAATTCTTGCAACTGAGCTGCCAATTCCTTCATCTCGATCGGCGCCATGCGATAGGGAGCTTTTGACACTGGTTCCGTACCAGGAGCCAAATCAATCATAAACTCGATTTCTCTATCTGGAGGTAGTCCAGGCAATTCATCAGGAAACACATCCGGAAAATCTCTTACTACCGGAATATCCTCGATCTTCACAGATTCTTTCTCCACGTCCACGACATGAGCCAAATAAACTTCGCATCCTCGACGTATTAATCTTCTTGCCTCAATAGCCGTTAGAAATTTCTTCTCTTGCCTCTTTCCTTTAAATATCACTTCTTCACCATCCTTGGTTCTTAACTTCACCTTTTTACTTTTACATTCTATTTGCGCTTCATGGTTTGACAACCAATCCATTCCTAGTATGACCTCAAATTCTCCTAACTTAAAAGGAATTAAGTCAGCAGAAAAGTGCCGACCTTCTATAGTCACATCACAATCAGGACAAATCTTACTAACATTAACTTTCTCTTGATTTGCTACCTCTATAATCAAATTAGGCTCTAGAGGGTACGCAACACAATTTAACTTATCAAGAATACTTTCAGAGATAAAAGATCTAGTTGCTCCAGAATCCATCAAAACTTTTACTTCTACTGAGTTTATAACAAGCATACCTGCTACCACGTCCACATCTTGCATCGCATCTTTCATCGTCATGTTAAAGGTTCTAGCTCTGGGTTGAGCTGATGGTGCTGGGAGAGACGGCGGTCCAGCAATTCTGAGAACATTAGCCTTTTGAACAGGCTCATTGCAATTCCTGGCCATATGGCCCACTTTACCACACTTGAAACAAGCCAAATCAGGCTTCCTTGCTCCACTTGGGCATTCTGAAGAGTAATGCCCCTTCTGGTTGCACTTAAAACACGTTATATCCAGCTTATTACACCTCCTCGGGTGTCTCTTTCCACAATTCCTGCATTCTTGAATCTGGGGTCTGCTATCCTTCCCCGGTTGTCCAGCCTTCTGGAAACGGTTCTTCTGAGCTCCGTTACCGGGTCTAAACTTCTAGAACTTTTGGTTCTGACCTCCACCATTCTTCCCAAACTTTCCTCTGAACTTTAAGCTTCCTTGCTCTTGCTCAGAGCTTTTAAACTTCCTCTTTCTTCCTTTGTTTTCTCTTCTGGCAGCTTCCCACTCACCTTCCACTATCATTGCTTTTTGAACTAAAGCAGCATAATTCTTGATCTCCAACATTGCTATTTGACTCCTAATCCACGGCTTAAGTCCCTGCTGGAACCTCTTAGCCTTCTTCGCCTCTGTATTCACGTACTTAGGTACGAATCTAGACAATTCTGAAAACTTCACTTCATATTCCGCTACTGACATTTCCTCCTGTCTAAGATCCAGAAATTTCATCTCCAACTGATCTTGCATATAGCTTGGCAAATACTTCTCCAGAAACATCTCGGTGAACTTCTCCCAAGATAAGTCTTTGCCTTCCAAAAATGCCTTAGAAGACTCCCACCAGAAACTTGCTTCATCTTTCAGGTAATAGCTTGTGTACTGAGCTTTCTTGTCGTCCTTAACTTCTGCTAACTCAAAAGATTTTTTCCATTTCTCTCAACCATGACTGAGCTTTAATCGGGTCTGGCAAACCTAAGAACTCTGGGGGATGAACAGATTGAAAGTGCTTAAAGTTTCCAACTTTAGGGGCCACCGGTTGTTGCAAAAGCTGAGCAAGTCTGCTCATCATAATGGTTTCTGGGTTTATTTCTGGGTCTTGGGTGGGAATTTCTTCTTCTTGGTGATCTGGTGAGTTGGCCATTTCTTACAAACCTGATTGAACAATTATTTAGCAATACGATGGCATGGCATATATATAATAACAGTTTCTATAAAATCTCTTTTGTTGGTTTTAAGTTTTACCCAATTTGCACATGCAATCCTATTACTACATAATTCTCATATCAGTGTTGTTTTATCATGGCACGGAATAGGGTTTTATGAGCTTTAAACATGGTTATACGAAAACATGGTTGTATTAAAACATGGTATTGAGAACAGTTTATGAGATAATTAGGGTGCACAATGGAAAGCAAGACAATGGATTTATTTAAACAAGGGTACATAGAGATAATTCTAGATATCATAAGTTCTGAAATAAGGTACAAAAAATTGCAGGGTTAAACAGAGGAAAAACTGGAAAATATCCCCTATCTACCCCTAACTTCCAACAACTACTACTACAACACTGATCTGAAATACAACGAAATAAATGAAAAAGGGATCCCGGCATCTGACCAAGTATCCCAAAGCCTACCGGCGCTGAAAAACAACAATCTACGGGCTCAACCAACAGTCCCGTCTAATCATCTAGAATTTCTCTCAACAGAACCAACATCCAGCGAATAATCTTATGCAACCTCCGGGTCTCAGCATCAGCATCACTAGTGGATGGTCCCTCATCCAATCTCCTCCTGGCAACCTGCTCCACCAACTGAATCCTCTGCCTAGAATCTCGAATCAACCTATCCACCAAAGCTCCCAACTCAGGAATGCGGGAGTACACAAAGTCTCGATCCTGGGCTAACTTGCCACCAACACTGACAGGAACAGTCTTAGGCATCTCAGACTCTGGCTCAGGGGCAGGGGTCTCTGAATCTGGCCTCAAGGGTGAAATCTGCATAGGGATCTCACTACTCTCATAAGGGTCCTCCTCTGGGTCTGAACTAACATACACAGGCTCCTCTGGAGAGGGTGGAACGGGGTCCACAGGCGTACCACACAAACTAATCTCTGAGTTTGAGTCACTACCACTACTAGGATCCTGAGAGAAAACACAAAATAACAACCAAGAAACAATGTTAGGGTTAAATAAAGCTTCCAGCTAACTCACACCCTAACTCTAGTTTCCACTTCACCAATAAACACTTTCCTTAGACTATACCTAATAGTCTAACTCAACTCTATATGAGTCGAACTCTCTCGTGATATAGATATATTCCCAAAATACCCCTTTTAAAAATCCTAACTTCTCTCAGGGACTAGATCTTGTAGCACTGATAGCAACTTGTGACGCCCTCAATCTCGGGGTTAGGAAATGAGGACTCACACACCTCTAATCTAATAATTAAATATGCATAAACCCCGATTAAACTACTAACAAGATCAACAGGATAAAGTTTGAGACAAGATTACAACTACCAATCACAAAATATAACTTACAAACCCAAAATATTATTAAATAAACAATATCGATTCCGGCTGGGAACCGACAGATAACCCATTGTATATTTAAACGCTTCTTTCTAGGCGCGAGCTCACTCGTAATTACCACTACCTGCTCTGGTAACCGGAAGCCCTCAACACGATAGGGACCACCAGGTACGCTCTTACGAGCAGTGCGCCTAAGCCTGGCCATCTTCTTGCTTAACTGCCATGGTTAGATTAAACCAAAAAAATGAGTTTAAAACTCAGCAAGTAACTATGTAGCAGTTCAATAATATTAAATCACAATATGCTTTACCAAACTCAGGGCATTCTACTTTATTTGATCTAGATGGCAGATCTCCATCTTTTGGGTTAAGGAAAGGTTTTGAAGGATAATGTGGGGTTTTCAAGGAACAAGGCTCAAAGCAGGACGAAAGCCGACATTCATCACAAATCATTAAAGGATCTGAAAGGCATATGTCATAGCCTATTTGTTCATTCGAGGATTTAACTCAACTCAAATAAGGATGTAACAAGTAAATAGTGGTTCTATCGTCAGAGAGATCTCTCAGAGTAACATATGTCAAAGGATTGAGTAACATTATTCTTCTACAGACTTGATTGTTTAATTCACTGAAAGAAGCTCAAGAAATTGATCAAGCCTCAGTGATATAAATCAAGATTGTCGATTTAATCAAGTGACAGAGATCTCGCAGGGTATCAATTAATTACAAGGATTTAGTCTGAAGAAAATCAAGTGTATCAAGGTCAAGGCATGAAGAAACGTCACGGAAGTTAGTCACTCTTGAACCAGACAGTACATCGAGTGTCAACATTGAAGTGGTGGAATTGATTCATAATTGACAGTGATTTTCAGAAGAATGGTTGCTGCTAAAGAGTAGTATTAATTCTCTATTAATTAATTAAGTCATACAATTTAATTAAGAAAATAATTTATATCTTCAAATATTAATTTATTGATTAATTGAATTAATTGATTAATTAATTCTGAATTAATATTATGTATTTTCAGAATTGATTTTGAATTAATATTCTATATTAATTCAGCAAGACTTTCTTTTGTATTAGCAAGACAATCGGTATGACAATTAATAGTCATACCGAAAGTCATGCCAGTTCATTTGATTGTCTTACCAGTTCATTTAGATTGTCTTGCCGAAAGTCCTATCAGTTCAATTGATAGTCCTACCAAAAGTCTTACCAGTTCAAAGGATTGTCATGCTGAGCTAAATGGATTGTCTTGCCAATTAAAATCACAGAAGTCAATATAAAGCAAAGCAGATCATTTTTCAACAGACAGCAGATTATTGAATATCATTCAGCAGAACACAGAACACAGAACAAAAGAAACCTGCAGAGAATTTATTGCAAATTCACAGATCATTTATTTCTAGTATTTATTATTAAATCCAATCCACTAGAAATACTTTTCTTGTTCTTGTGTAACTATCTAGCGGATCGAAATCCCTAGAACTTAATCTCAAATCGCTTTTAGCATTTGATCTTTTTATTACAAAAATAGAAAAAGTTCATGTCGAATTTATTCTAGATTTGTGATAATTGATTTGAGATTAATCCCTTGTAAACGATACCGTTGTTGTAACACCTTTCAAGTTTAATAATAAATTTATTTAACTTGAATTTTGTTTCACTTTTTTTATTCCGCATTTTATTCGATTAAACAGTATTATTTGTATTCAACCCCCCTTCTACAAACATATTGAGACCTAACAATTGGTATCAGAGCCTTCTGATTAACGTACAAATCAAGATCCTAGACTTTTGTGTTTCTTTCACTCCTTTAATTTTTATTTACTCAAAAATTCATAATGACTACACAAAAAGTTGGAACCGTTAAAATTCCACTATTCGATAAAGAAAATTGTGTTATGTGGAAGAAGAAGATGCTATTGTTTTTACAAGTTGCAAATTCCAAATATCTGGAAGTGTTAAAGAAGGGTCCTAAAATTCCGATGGTTATTGAACCAGAGGTAATAGAAAATGATGTGTTGATTACCAAAGCAAGAACTTATGTGAAAGATCCTGAGGATTTTTCTCCTGCTGAAAAAGAAGAAGCCTCCCTGGATGCTAGCCTTCAATTAATTTTAGTAGATTCCCTTGATCCCTTGATGAATAGACATGTGATGAACTGTAAAGATTCCAAACATATCTGGAAAACTATTGAGGTTATTAATGAAGGCACAGAGGAAGTTAGGGAGAACAAGTTAGAAATCCTAACCTCTGAGTATGAATACTTTAAATCTAATCCAGGAGAAGGAATCACTGAAGTGTTTGAGAGGTACAATGCATTGATCAACAACCTGAACATTAATGGTAAATACTATTCCATCAGGGAGGTCAACAAAAAGTTCCTTTTAACACTGCCAACTCATCTCGAACATAGAATCACTGCCATAAGAGAAGCAAGAGATCTGAGTGAGATTTCTTTGGAAAGGCTCTATGGTGTGTTAAAGACTTATGACTTGGAGCAGATTCAGCAGAAGGAAGTTTACGGGAAAGGAAGAGTGGTCAACACGTCTACTGCTCTAGTAGCTGATGAACAACAACAACAACCACAATATCAATAATAATCTCAACAGTCAGAAAGAATGGTACAGTCTTCCAAGGTTGAAGAAAATGTGATGGTAGCAGAATTTGATCCTCCTACTACAAATCAATCAGGAGATGATTTTTATTCCTTGGAAGAACTGGAGCAATTGGAGGATGAGTCAATGGCCCTGATTGTCAAGAGATTCTCAAATGTCAGATTCAAAAGGAATCCCAAGTTCAAGTACAAGTCCAACTACAACAGATTCCAGAAAGGTGGATCTTCATCCTCTAACACCAGTAGTGGTGGGTACAAAACAGGGATGGTTGATCGAAGCACCATTCGATGCTTCAACTGCAATGAGTTGGGACACTTTGCCACAGAATGCAGGAAGCCAAAACAAGTTAGGAAGAACTCTTACGATTCTAATCAGAAGAGTAAATCTGAAAGGGCTTACCTGGCAAAGGGAAGAAGCTGGGATGATACTGACAGTGAAGATGAAGAAGTTGGGAATCTTGCTCTCATGGCTAGTGATGCAAACACCTCATCGTCAAGAAAAGAGATAAAATTTACTGATGCTGAATTAGTTTATCATCTAGGAGGTTCCTTAGATTGTGCTCGTCGTGATAATGAATTGTTAAATCAACAAATCAAAGACCTTGAGAAAGAGGTCAATGAATTAAGACTTGTGCACATTAATCAAGATAAATTAAAAGATCAAGTATCTTTTCTAGAGAATAGAGTTGACTGTTATAGACAACTCGAAACTATTCTCAAAGACAAGATCACCGGTCTTGAGGCTAAGGTTAAAGCTTACTTTAATTCTTGTTCGAAGTCCAAAGAGTTTTACAATAAGCAAGCTGTTAATCAAACATCTGGAATAGGTTATGAATACAATGTTGCTATTGGAAAATTAGGCATAAACTCCCCTCCTCATGTCTGTGCTAAAGGCAGGGAAGTACCACATGTGCTTAAGGGTGTTGATGAACCCCTCTATAAAGAATCAACTGCTGAACCATTTGATGAGACCTCATTTATTATTCAAGAAGAAATCTGTGCTGAAGATCATGCTAATGAGAAAGCTGTCTCCAAGTCAAGTGTGTCAAAGGTTCCAGTCAAAGTTGTGAAAGCAACTGAGACTAACTCAGACACACATGAGTTGGATAACACAAATGCCATGTCTACCATGCATAAGTTGCCTATTGTTAATCCCTCTCATAAAGCATGTGGTGTTCCTAATTGTATGTCTTGTGCTTTTAATTTGATATATGCTTATTTTAATGGTAATCATATTTCTAATGATAAGACTACTCCTCGTCAGCATGTGAATAATAGAAAATATGATAGGTCTAAGACTGCTAGTCCTCCTAAAGCTAGAAAGGAGACATTTGTGCCTAAGCCTAAACAGAAATTTGTCAAGGCTGTTCACAAGGTCAAATGTCCAGTCATTGAGAAAGTTGAGAACATTAAAAATAAGAATGTTGTTTTGCCTGATAAAGGCCAATTTTACAAGTATGTCGGACCCAGTCAAGCTTGGGTTCCGAAGAAGGTCTAATCCATTTATATTGCAGGGCATTAAACAGGTACAACCGGTAGTGTGGATTCTTGACAGCGGATCGTCAAGACATATGACCGGAGATAGAGCCCTGCTATCAAATGTGGTTGAGAAAGCTGGCCCAGTGGTTACCTTTGGAGATAACAGCAAAGGTTTAACGGAGGGATATGGCTGTTTGCTAGCTGGAAATGTTGTCATTGAAAATATGTATGTTGTGCAAGGACTTGAACACAATCTGCTTAGCATTAGTCAGTTCTGTGACAACGGCTACAATGTTTTATTCGACAAGCTGAAGTGTCAGATTCTGCACAAGAAAAATGAAAAACCCTCCTTGATGGGAATCTGGAAAGGAAATCTGTTCGTAGCTGACATGAACTCTGGAATCAATCCTGAAGTCAATTGTTTATATGCAAAGGCATCGTCAGATGAGAGTTGGCTATGGCACAAGAGACTTTCTCATCTCAATTTCAAAACAATGAATTCTCTTGTCAAAAGAGAATTGGTCAGAGGTCTGCCTCAGCTGGAATTCTCCCCAGAAGGACTATGTGAGGCTTGCCAGAAAGGAAAGTCAAAGAAAGCAAGTCACAGAGGCACTGACATATCTTCCATAACTGGTGTTCTGCAATTATTGCACATGGATTTATTTGGACCAGTTAATGTCCTTTCGATGTCAAAGAAGTGTTAATGTCTTGTGATAGTTGATGACTATTCCAAGTATACGTGGGTCTTATTCCTTCACTCTAAGGATGAAACACCAGAAGTTGTGATTGATCATATCAAGTTGATCGAGTTAGATTCTAATGTCCCTGTTAGAGCAATAAGGTCAGATAATGGACCAGAATTCAAGAATTCACTTCTCAATGGATTCTATACAGACAAAGGGATTACCAGACAATTTTTAGCTCCTAGAACCCCTCAGCAAAATGGAGTGGTAGAAAGGAAGAATCGTACATTGATTGAAGCTGCAAGAACGATGTTAAGTGAATCAGGTCTTCCAATATACTTTTGGGCTGAAGCTGTCAATACTGCATGTTATACTCAGAATCGAACTCTAATCAACAAAGACTTCATGAAAACTCCTTATGAGATTTTGAATGAACAGAAACCTTCTATCAAATACTTTCATGTATTTGGTGCCAGATGCTTCGTGCTCAAGGATGGAGATGATCGCCGTGGTAAATTCGAGGCAAAGGCATATGAGGGTATTTTTGTTGGATATGAAAGAAGATCATACAGAGTGTATATCATTGATCAACACAAAGTAACTGAAAGTGTCAATATTACATTTGATGACACTAAACTCCCTAGTATCCAAACTGAAGATTCGTCTGAGAAACTGAAGTTTGATGATATGTCAGATTCAGAATCAGAACATGGTCAAGAAACTAAGGTTGTTGCTGGTGAAGAACCTGTTAATCATGATGATACTCAAGGTAATGGTGATGGAAACTTTGGCAACAATGGAGATACCACTGCTACTGACGGAGAATCTTCAAGTCAACATGGCAACAACTCAGGGGGAGATGCTGAAGGATCAACTAGTAGGACACAACATCCCAATGAATTTCAAGGCGAATCATCAAGATCAAATCTTCCAAGACAGACTGTCTGGAATAAAGCTCATCCTTTTGAGTTGATTATTGGTGATCCAGATGTTGGAGTCAGAACTATATGTGCTACTCAAAATGAGTGTCTGTTCTCAGGATTTCTTTCTGAGATGGAACCTAAGAAGATTGAGGAAGCACTGACTGATCTAGATTGGGTGATTGCTATGCAAGATGAACTCAATCAGTTTGAACATCAACAAGTCTGGAAACTGGTACCTAGACCTACTCACAAGAAAGCTGTTGGTACTCGATGGGTATTCAGGAATAAACTAGATGAAGATGGTGTGGTTACAAGAAACAAAGCAAGACTGGTAGCTAAAGGGTATTCTCAAGTTGAAGGCATTGATTATGATGAAACCTATGCTCCAGTGGCTAGACTAGAGGCCATCAGGATATTTCTGGCATTTATAGCTTTCTCTAACTTTAAAGTTTATCAAATGGATGTCAAGAGTGCCTTTATGAATGAAAAGCTGGATGAAGAGGTATTTGTAGAGCAACCTCCTGGTTTTGAAGATCCAGATCATTTGGATTTTGTCTACTTTCTGTTCAAGGCTATCTATGGACTCAAACAGTCTCCGAGAAAATGGTATGACACTCTTTCTGAATTTCTTATTGAAAATAGCTTTATTAGAGGTGTCATAGACAAAACTCTCTTTTCTAAAAAGCATAAGAATGATACTATATTAGTCCAAGTCTATGTGTATGATATAATATTTGGGTCTACTAATGATAATCTCTGTAAGAGATTTGCTAAGTTAATGCACAGCAAATTTGAAATGAGCATGATGGGAGAGCTGAAGTTCTTTCTTGGATTACAAGTAAATCAAAGGTTAGATGGAACTTTTATTTGTCAATCCAAGTATCTCAAAGAACTCCTCAAAAAGTATAATCTAGAGGATTCTGCATCAGCAAGGACTCCGTCAACCACAGCAGTCAAGCTTGGACCATGTGAAAACTCCATTAAGGTAGATGTCACAAGCTACAGAGGTATGATTGGCTCGTTACTCTATCTTACTGCAAGTAGACCAGATATTATGTATGCTACATGCTTATGTGCAAGGTTCCAAGCGGATCCTAGAGATATTCATCTCATTGCTGTTAAACGAATCTTAAGATATCTTAAGGGAACACCAAATCTAGGTATTTGGTACCCTAAAGAATCTGGTTTTAACCTTGTTGGATATACAGATTCAGATTACGCAGGAAGTGTTGTTGATAGGAAAAGCACCTCAGGGAGTTGTCAATTCCTAGGTAGCAGACTAGTCTCATGGTACAGCAAGAAACAACAAACAGTTTCAAATTCAACGGCCGAGGCTGAATATATTGTTGTTGGAAGCTGCTGTGCTCAGATCTTGTGGATTAGGAATCAGCTACGGGACTATGGCTCTGTATTGAACAAAATACCTATTCTATGTGACAATACAAGTGCAATAGCCATCACCAACAACCCTGTGCAGCATACAAGGACCAAACACATTGACATCAGGTATCATTTTATTAGAGAGCACGTCATGAATGGTACTGTTGAACTATTTTTTGTTCCAACAGAAGAACAGGTAGCAGATATTTTCACTAAACCTCTTGATGAATCCACATTTACCAAATTAGTTGGTAAATTGGGTATGTTGAATAGCTTTAGTGATTAAACGTGTGAATATCTGAAATCTGTTCTTGAGTGAATTTACAAATGAATTTTTCATAAATGAAAAATTCATTTGCAAATTTATTTTATCATTTTCCAAAATTTCTTGCTTATTTCTATATAATTTTTATTATTATCTTATCTTATTTATTTACTCAACTTGTTAATTTTAATGTCTCAGAATATTTTATTTTCTCTAAAACTATTTTTCTATGAATTTTATTTACTAAACTTCAAAAGAAATCTATTTTTGGACTGAAAATATAATTATGTCTGAAATATTTTAATTGTGTAAATATTTTCTGCCATATCTATATTAGTTTTTTTTTGTAAGTTTTCTGTAATTTTATATATATATATATATATGTTTTGTTTTTGTTAAAAACTGTTTGTATTTATTTTTGTTAAAAACTGTTAATATTTGGTTTATAATATATATATTTATTTGTTTGTGTTAAGTTTATACTTGAATGACAATCGGCAAGACAATTGAAATTCTCTTGCTGAAAGTCATTTCAGTACAAATACATGTTTATTTTTAATTCAGGTTAATTTTATAACTGGCAAGACAATCGGTATGACTATTGATTGTCATGTCAGTAATAAAATTAATATCAGATTTTTTATGTTTTATTTTGTACTGGTATGACAATCGGTATGACTATAAGATTGTCATACCAGTTATATATTATTACTTTTGTTTTCGTCTTCTCAAATTGCCTGGTATGACAATCGGGAAGACAATCGGTATGACTTTCCTCGATTGTCATACCAGTTGTCTTCTTAAACATTTTTTTTGTTTTGTTTAATCATTCAGTTCAGTTTTTTCTCTCCAAAATTTCAATAGTCTTCAATTTTTTTATCTCTCGTTTTTTTTCTTCTCTCTCTCTCTCTCTATTCGATCAAACTCAAAACCATCTTCATTGTCTTCATTGCTCGAGTTTTTACTCAGCAAATTAAAACATCACTCCTGTGATATATACATACACGTATATACATACAGAAGTGCTGTCGATTTTTAAAAAAAAATAAAAAAAATCAGTTTGTGTTTGTTTGATTTTGAGTATTTTTATTTTAATTTTGTTTGGTGTCTTGTGCGTTTTTCAAATCTGCTTTTGTGAGTTAAGAACTTTAACGAGATACATTTCTTTCTAAATTTTTCGAATATAATTGATTTAATTCAAATTATTAAATTAATTTAATTAATTCGAATTTTCTTAATTTAATTCGTAAAATTCTGAAAGTGTGTGTTTTATTAATTTTTTAATGGCTCTCAATTTCCAAATTGTCACACATAATATTGTTGGTTATTTTAATCCAGATAAATGTGATGTAGAAAAATTTAAGCCGTGGATTAGATTTTTAAATGACCATTCAATTGTTAGCTTTGCTATTAAATCAAATGTGATTTTAAATGTTGATCTGCTCAGACTGATTTGCACAACCTCTACTGTGGCCGATGATTTTAAATCTTTTTCATTCACCGTGGCAAACACACAGTATGTGGTTGATGAAACAGTCGTCAATCGAGCGTTAAATTTTCCTATGGACAATTTCTGTAATTTGCCCTCTGAAAATGATATTTCAAACTTTTTCCATGCTATTCACTATCAGGGGGTGATTAATTTAACCAAGTTGTCTAAATCCAATTTGGTTTCTGAATGGGACATTTTCTTCGATACTCTTTCTAAAGTGTTTGCCAACTGCACTAAATCCAACTTTCACAACATCACTTCCACTCTGCAGTATATTGGTCTTGCGGTTGTTTTCAATCAAAGGATCAATTTTGGCAAACTACTTTTACCCATTCTGTTGAGACATCTCACTACTGCTTTACGTGATCATTCTACAAATCGTAGGGTCTCGTGCTACTATGCACGTTTTCTCATGCTCATAGCAGAACATATTCTCTCACCTGAGCATAAAGCCCTTTTTGCTAACTCCCTAGTAACCGAACCCCCTCCAGTAAGCAAAAAGATTTACACCCGCCAAGACACAACTTTCAAATTCATGCAAGTTCTAGTACTTGTATCTGCTTTCATGGCCACTTATATTCCTTTACCTATCTTCAATCTTCCCGGTCATGAACAGCAAGCTCAACCTCCAGTGGTTCAAACCACCCAGGCTCAAACATCAGATGCTCTTCCTCTACAGGTATTAATTCCTCAAACTCAACCTATTTCTACTTCTGTTGAAAGACCCCCAGTGGTTGATAGGACTGACCATGAAGTTGTAGAACCACAGCTTCAATCCCAGGTCATAGAGCCAAACACAGAGTCACAACCTATCTCAACCTCTCCCCCACTGTCTAAAATGTTGCCTAGAAGGTTAGTAGGAAGTAGTTTGTTAGTGGATGTGAATGAACCCTCAGCTCTGCCTCCACCCAAGAAATGGAGAACATTTACTGAGGCATCTGAAAGCCCATCCTTGTCCTCCCAACAGGACATGGACTTTGAAATGGCCACTGAATAGTTACTAAAAACATTCTCTCAACAGGATGAATCTATTGAAATTCGCCATAGGGCCATGGCATCCTGTACTGAGTCAAGCACAATTCCATTACTCACAATGGAAGCATACAGACTAGTAGATGATACTCAGGACACGGAGCGAGGAGTGCACATTGAGTCGGTTACAGTGCCTGCCATAGTTACGGCAGAAGAGCAGTCACATGCTTCTGAGGGAAAATCTGACTCTCAGCTACCTTTAATAGAGTCATTTTCTCCCCTCCCAGATCCAACACCTCTGGCTCCCTCACGGGATTCTCCACTCGCAGATTTATCTGGAGAAAGTGGAGGGCAACTCGGTCAATCTATCCCTGAAGCAATTCAGACATCTATTTTACATGAAATGATAGGTTTGACTGAGGATCGGGACTCGCGAATTCCCATTGCACCACCACTGACCTCTCTTGAAGAGGCTAGGGTGATTTTAAATGCAGGTACAGAAGATCAGCATCAGGAAGACTCCTCACGAGCAATTATATTGAGAGATACACATGCACGTGAGTTGAGTGAATTAAACAGGAGAGATATTCAGGTGAGTGCACACACAGACACAAACACTGAAAATCTGTTAGCTCAAATTATTGATCTCAAGGAATAACTTGCAAAAAGTCAGGCTGAAGCTAAATCATTCAAAGCACAAGTGGTTGAACGATATTCGTCTTCCACCTCTGTAAATAATCAGCTGGCTCTCATCAGGACTGAAATATCATATTTGAAGACATCTGTTGTACCAAAGCTTAGCTCAATCCAGGCATCTCCAACATTATCAGCTAACGACATTTCAAACTTCTGCTCTCTACATACAAGAATGACTTCTCTTGAAGAATTGGTTGAAATGAATCATTCACTAGATTCTTCCAGATTTCTGAAGATAGAGACGGGCATGGAACATCTGAATGAAGGGATGAAGCACTTGTACTTCATGATCAAAAATTCTCACTGTCCCAATGAAGAACAAAGGACTTTCTTTGAAGGGCCGTCTGGTGGAGGCTCAGGCTCGGGAGGTGATGGAGGTCATGGAGGATCTAAGGGAAAGTCTGTAGAGGATTCCTCAACTAAGGGGGAGAAGAAAGGGAGAAGTGAAAAGGGAAAAGAAAAAGATTCGTCTGCTGGAGGCACATGGAAGCCTGATGATATCTACTATAGTGGAGAACATGATGACTTTGATATTTGTGACGTTCCCACTGAACCAGTCTTGGAAGATAAAGATGGTTTCTCTGAAGCTGAGGAGGAAAGTGATTTTGGAGAATGGGAAGAAGAAGCTCCAGTGGATCCTCTATTTGAGAAAGAGTTTCAGCAGCAGCAGTCAGAGATGAAAAGAAAAAAAGCTGAACTCAAAAAGGTATCCCAGATCATTGACATGAGGAAAGACATACAAAGAACAGAAACTCTTCAAAAGCAATGTCTTCATGACATTAAGGCTCAAGAAAGGAGAAGAGATGCCAGACTGAAGATTGGTGAAAAATGGGATGAAGCTAGGAGAGTACTTGATATGCCTCAGCTGAGCACAAACAATGATAGACAGTTTCTACATCTTCTGGACAAGCTGGAGATCTCTAATCCAAACAATGACATGTACATGAATGCTATAAAGACTGAAGTCTCAAGGATCACAGCTGCCTTTGACAGATCACTAAATGAGATGAGCATATTTGTATATTGTCAGAGCGAAGGATCTTTCAAGGTGTCACTTCATCTGTTTGAGAATCGTTCTTTGTCATAAATTTGGGTTCTTCTCAACAAAGTCAAAAGAAGCTCAGAATTGAATGAAGTTCTTAGAGAAAGGCTCAAAGAGTTTGCCAGCAGGGCTAGTCCTCAAGTGGTCAACAATCCTCATCAGGTAAGATTCTTTAAGTCTGACTGTCTTCAAATCTGCCAGCTCGATTCACAATCTCTTAAAGACTACTCAGCTAAGCATCTGGTCTGGATGGAACATCACCTAAGAACTGCTGGATATTCATCCATGTTGAAAACTCAAGCAGCTGATTTGATTCAAGCTTATTGTGAAAAGAATATTAAAAGGTACAATCAACTCATGAATAAGCTAAAGACAGTTGGAGTCCAACCAGTCAGGCCAGACATCTTCACTTTAGAAAAGGATTGTGTCTTTGACAAGGAGTTGCTTCAAGATTTGGAAGAAGGTGATGAGTTGGAAGAAGGTGAAGTCGGAAGAGAAGACAACTGAATTCAATTAGCTCAAAACTCAATGTAATATGATTAGAGCTTTATGAATCAAGATAGACTAATGTAGTTACATATTCAGACTAGAGGAACATCTATCTTGTATTCACTTGTAAATTTCTTTTGGAATCTGGAAAATGTTAAATATAATCCAGAACTTTTCTGCTATTTACTTTGCATTACTGTTTATATCTTTTTCTTATTTGTTAGTTGAGTTATCCTCTAGGTATTTGTTGTTATTGTCTAACAAACAAATAGGGGGAGATTGAAAGGCATATGTCATAGCCTATTTGTTCATTCGAGGATTTAACTCAACTCAAATAAGGATATAACAAGTAAATAGTGGTTCTATCGTCATAGAGATCTCTCAGAGTAACATATATCAAAGGATTGAGTAACATTGTTCTTCTACAGACTTGATGACTTAATTCACTGGAAGAAGCTCAAGAAATTGATCAAGCCTCAGTGATATAAATCAAGATTGTGGATTTAATCAAGTGATAGTGATCTCGTCAGGGTATCAATTAATTACAAGGATTTAGTCTGAAGAAAATCAAGAGTATCAAGGTCAAGGCATGAAGAAACGTCACGAAAGTTAGTCACTCATGAACCAGACAGTACATCGAGTGTCAACATTGAAGTGGTGGAATTGATTCATAATTGACAGTGATTTTCAGAAGAATGGTTGCTGTTAAAGAGTAGTATTAATTCTCTATTAATTAATTAAGTCGTATAATTTAATTAAGAAAATAAATTATATCTTCAAAGATTAATTTATTGATTAATTGAATTAATTGATTAATTAATTCTGAATTAATATTATGTATTTTCAGAATTGATTTTGAATTAATATTCTATATTAATTCAGCAAGACTTTCTTTTGTATTAGCAAGACAATCGGTATGACAATCAATAGTCATACCGAAAGTCATGCCAGTTCATTTGATTGTCTTGCCAGTTCATTTAGATTGTCTTGCCGAAAGTCCTATCAGTTCAATTGATAGTCCTACCGAAAGTCTTACCAGTTCAAAGGATTGTCATGCTGAGCTAAATGGATTGTCTTGCCAATTAAAATCACAGAAGTCAATATAAAGCAAAGCAGATCATTTTTCAACAGACAGCAGATTATTGAATATCATTCAGCAGAACATAGAACACAGAACAAAAGAAACCTGTAGAGAATTTATTGCAAATTCACAGATCATTTATTTCTAGTATTTATTGTTAAATCCAATCCACTAGAAATACTTTTCTTGTTCTTGTGTAACTATCTAGTGGATCGAAATCCCTAGAACTTAATCTCAAATCGCTTTTAGCATTTGATCTTTTTATTACAAAAATAGAAAAAGTTCATGTCAAATTTATTCTAGATTTGTGATAATTGATTTGAGATTAATCCCTTGTAAATGATACCGTTGTTGTAACACCTTTCAAGTTTAATAATAATTTTATTTAACTTGAATTTTGTTTCACTTTTTTTATTCCGCATTTTATTCGATTAAACGGTATTGTTTGTATTCAACCCCCCTTCTACAAACATATTGAGACCTAACAGGATCAGAATAGATCTTTCAAAAGAGGAAAGCAACAATATTTCAATATATGGAATCAATCATATGATCAACAAATTCAAGTATCAGGGTTCTCGAGCTTTAAGCTTCACAATAACATAATCAACTCTTTTCAAAGCAATATACCATTTCCATTTTCAAGAATCAATTTACTGAACAGAAAGTTTCAGTTCCCTTTTTAAATAATCATTTAGAACCCTTGATTGGATCACTTTATCTTTCCATTTCATTATATACGGGTGATCAGCCTGTATCGACCTCCATTCCGGTCTTTAAGGTACCAATCGGCATAATTTCAGCCTTAAGTTGGACTAGCCCCGCTAGCCTCTTACCATGACTGGACTAGTCCTACTAGCCTCTTACGTCCCAATCCAATCCATCAGGAATTCATTTGGAAAACCTTGAGTTGGAAAAACAAATAGGTTTTCTAAAATTCATTTTATCATTACCAAGCATTTGAAATCATTCGGACTCTTTCAAGTCGAAACTCATTCTTAATTCAGATTTTAAAGAAACAAAGTTCAGGGAGTGATTCAAAGATACGCAAGGAACAATTCATAAGAATTATGTATCAGGGATAACAAAGAACTTAAGTTAGAAGGATCAACATTTGTTTAGGGATCAATAGGGTGATCAGGAAGAACAGGGTATCATTAGACAGGGTAACAAGGATAATAAGTGGGTTCAATATATTTCATGGCTCAATACATAATTTGAACAGGAAGGACAGATTATCAAAGGGTGGAATCAATAAGCTTATCAATAACAGATTATCAAGAACAAGGGTACTTCAAATCAATATCAGGGTTTCATAATTAAACAGTTCAATACTCTACATGGTATGAACAACATTCTCTTTATAACCATTTACACAAGTAATCAGAGTTACTTGCCTGGATTTGCTTTCCTGAAGGTTGAACTACTGCCACCTAGTAAACCCTTTCCTTTCCTAGCCTGAATGCCCTCACGCTCCGAATCTACAATAAAACCAAACCTTAATCAGATTCTCAACTCTCGTTCTTGGAACGATCACTCTATACGATAACTCGATTATATCCTTGACTCGAGTATACGAATATAGCTTATACACATAAGTACATAGCACATAGCATATAGCATAAACCCTTTCTCGCAACTTTTATATCCTTAACAACAAAAGCGTACTTGCTTAACCTTGGCTATTCTCATTCACACTAACATAACTCTTTTTACTACCATAGCTATCACTTATAGCTCTTAATATCGGATGATTAAATTTTCTTTTTCTTTTATTCCTTAATTCGAACCATACATACAAAACACAACCATATATATTCAATTTCAATCTCATATAATCATGCACAACTAATGCAAATCACAAGAGTCATTTACTCAATTAACCTCATCTTTTTTTTTCAAAAATCCGAATCACAAACACATTAAGAGTCAAAATCAACAACTTCTTTTAATCATCAAAATTCGAACATAAACACTACCCCATCTTTATCATGCAATCAAGTTCTCACTAGCCGTTAATATAATTGACAAAAACCAACTTAATTCCTCTTTTATTCCTTAGAACCCATTCGGGTTTTCCATAAATCAAACATGCAAGAATGGATTTTGACATGCAAGGTTATATATCAAATTTCCCACTTGTTTTAGTCCTTAACTAGATCATTCCATTCACTTAAACACCAAAACAAAGCATTACCTAGTGACTTTAGCTTTAATCAATTCATTCAATCAACAAGCATCCACTTAATCACCAAATTATCCCCTTTTAAGTTTATTTTCCATTCGGCAAGAACATGATTTACAACTCAAGGACTAAACATTGACATGCACCACTTGATCTTCTTTAAAACTAACATGCAATCTCTCTTTAGGCTATATAAGCTTAGTGTTCACCAAGATCAACTTACAAAAATCAAATTCCTCTTTTAATTAGCATATAGCCGAATTAAAAACTCACATGCAAACCTTAATTTTTGATTTTCTAAGCAACAATCATTTACACACATCCATTTACTTCCTAAAACAATCAATGGAATCATTTTATCAATCACATATTAGAGTTTCAACACAAAAAAACAAAACCCTTCTTCAAGCTTTCAAGAAACCATAACATGCAAAGCTAAAATCAAATTATCATATCATAGAAACTCCACCGGTTATCCTTTGGATCATGGTCGGTGGTGGTCGAACTTGAGAGAGCCCATAACGGGTCTCCTCTCGAGTTTATGACCCCAAAAGTGCTTTAATTCACTCTCATGGTTTTGCATCAAGAAATCGTTTTCCTTGAACACCACCATAGTGATTTGTTAGTGTATACTGAAAATATTTATTTGAAGTATATACATTTATTTCTGGCTAGTTTATTTGAGAATCATTTGAATGTTTACATATTGTCTAATATTATATATTATGAACAATCTAGTATCAAATGGGATACAGAATATTAGATTGTTAAATACGGTTATATAATATAATAAGGTTCACAACACAGGTGGTGTTGGACAATCCACTGGTATGGTTGTAGTATTATTTAGATTAGTTTATATTGACTAATAAATAATGCTAGTATACTTTCTGTATATTGAACAGGATCAAATTTAGAATTGTTCCCTTAATACTGATTAAGAAGGAGAACTAAGATTCTATGTTATTATTAATGCTTATGTTCTTAATCCGGAAATAGTAATTGACACGTGTATATTATTTACATGCTTTGATTTATATATGAAATAATTCTTTTGAATTATATCATTATATTTTGGGTGATGGAATTATATACATGGTGGATATTATTTATTGAAGGAATCCATGTCCTGATAATATTCGGGTTAATGATGTCCCCTTGAAAGCTCAAAAAGATTTAATTATGTGAAACCCTGCAGGTGGAATTTATTCTGGCATAATTAAATAAAGGTTGAGTGGATGATCAAGGATAAAAGATATTAATTAAATAAATTATCAGTAATTTATTTAATTAATGGACATATGATATTTTAAACATGGGGAATTTAATAAGCAAATAATATTGGAACCGAATTAATTAAATTACGGTATTAGGAAAGATAGTGCAAATATTAATTCTTTAGTGGATTGAATTAATATTTAATTACATTAGGCTTGGCTCAAGATGTAATTAGAAGGCCCAACCTAATTATCCATGGTCCCTATTGTAGCCTATATATATTCTTATTCTCTTCTTGCTTGGAATTGTGTGAAAACATATTGTAGCCACCAAGGAGCAAGAAGAGAGGATAACTTGAGAAGACGGAGGCCACACTTCGCTCAAGGGAATTTGGAATACAATAGAAGAGCGTGGAATCAACCATTAACAAGGTAATCCTCTTTTCGTAATCTTTATCGTAAAACGTAGTAACACCCTAAGTCCGTGGTTCCCAACAATTGGTATCAAGAGCCTGGTAATGGGTTCTACGTTTTATGATATAATGTCCATGTCGTAATTATATATGCGTGTATATAGTGTTTTGCTTGTATTGGTTTTGATGCAGGTTGTTAATCCACTATTATGGCCATGTATATTTTAATTATGTGTTTGGATCCCACGTGGTTTAATCGTGGTTAATTTTTGTTTTAGTTTCCACGTGGTTTAATCGTGGTTGTAATTTACCCGAGGGTTGATCGTGTTAGAATAGATTTTACAAAATTAGTTTTGTATTAGATCTATTTTTTTTGTAATTATCCCGGGTATTTTGTAATAGTTATGTGCGATCGGAAATCAATTCCGGTAGTTTTTTGTTCCGTTGTGCGATTACAAGGGGCTGCTGGGGCCGCTGGGGCCGCTGCGGCAGCGGGGACTGCTGGGGCTGCTGGGGCTGCTGTGATTGCTGGGGCTGCTGGGGCGCGCTTGGGGCAGATTTTTTTTTAGAGCTGGATTTTTTTTCAAGGGCCATAATAGTGGAAAATTTATTTTAATTTTTTCCATTAAATTTTAATTATTGCTTTAATTTATTGATTATGTGTGTCGTTAATTATGTGTGTAATTCTTTTAAAATTGCATGTTTAACTTAATTAGGACGACATGGACATAAATTTTATTTATTGCTTTAATTAAATGTTATATGTTGCTAAAATTATGTGTGTATTTTGAATGCATGATTAGACATAATTATAACAACATAGGGCCCCATTTAATTTTAAAATTCCTCAATTTTAATATAAAAAAAAATTCTAAGTGGGAGAGGGAATTAATATGAAATTAAATCCCATGGTCTCCATTATTGGTTGTAGGTAATTTAATATAAAGACGAATATAAATTATATATACGTCACCCATCGTGACATATAATTTATGGTGTCTAGAATGTTATAGAAATTACTAGAACAAACTTCTTAAATTAATAAATTTTGAAAGGAATAAATACGGATTTTCTTTATTTCTGATTTGGGGCGATTTTGTCAAAAACGGGTTCATCGAACTTGTAAGGCTGTGGGTTTTAAGCGAGACCGATGTGACTCCTCCACTACCTGGAAATCAAACCATTGATGAATATTGAATTGAAGTATTCTATTCAAGGCAAAATTATGAATATTGGAAGGTATACACGCCACCTATCGTGGCGTACCAAGTTCAATAGATTTCGAATAATTTAAGATTTGATGATGGTATACACTTAGCTATGAAAAATAATATAGTCCACCCCAACGTGGCATATTGTTTAGTAATAGGACCGAAGTAACATTTAAACAAAATTAGGTGGTATACATGTCACACATCGTGGCGTACCAGAAGCTTATGGTGTTTATATGTTAGTGCATTAAATTTTAATAATTATTAGAGGAATCAATAGATCTTAATAATTAATGCACCCTTATTTATGTGATGTTTTTATGCATGATTCTCAGGATAAAATGGGCTTTAATCCACTATTCACCATACTTAAGGATAACAAACTTACCAGACCTAACTATATTGAATGGAAACAAAATTTGGACATTGTGTTGACTGCTGAGGAGTACAAGTTTTGCACTTATGAACCCAAGCCTGAACAGCCTGCTGCTGATGCTCCTGAAGATGAGAAAGAGTATTATAAACGGTGGATTAAGGCAGATGAGATGTCGCGATGTTACATTCTGGCAGCAATGTCGGGTGTTTTGCAGCATCAGCATCAGTCTATGGCCACTGCTTCGGATATGCTCTTTAATCTCAAGGAACTTTTTGAAGATCAGAATAGGGCTGCTAGGCAAGTAGCCATGAAGGCTTTAATGAACACTCAGATGGCTGAAGGCACACCTGTAAGGGATCATGTTCTCAAGATGATGTTGCATCTGAATGAGATAGTGATCTTTGGTGCTAAACTTGACGGGGAAACCCAGATTGACATTATCCTTATGAGCTTGTCCAAGAGTTTTGAGCAGTTCCGCTTGAATTACAACATGAACAAGAGGCAGTAGTCTCACGGAACTGCTGACAGAACTTCAGGTAGCTGAAGGATTATTTCGGCAGAGTGTTCAAGTGAATGTGGCTGAGAAAGGTTCTTCCTCTAAACCGAAAGGTATTAAAAAGAAGAAAAAGGCTCAGACACAGAAAGCTGTGAAGGCAGTTGGAGTTCAGGGTGGTGTGAAAAAGCCTAAGGGAAAGTGCTTCAGATGCAAACAGTCAGGTCACTGGAAACAGGATTGTCCTCTTCCTAAGAAGACAAACAATACTGGTATGTCTCTTTCTCTAGTTACAGAAACATTTATAGCGGCTATATCTACGAGCACTTGGTGTGTAGATACAGGAGCCACTGATCATGTTTGTAATTCTATGCAGGGGTTCCAACTATCCAGAATGCTTAGAGATGGTGAGATATACGTGTTCATGGGAGATGCTACGAAAGTAGCAGTAGTTGCAGTAGGAGTTATTCATTTATCTTTTGGTTCTGATAGGATTTTGGTTTTGAACAAATGTCTTTATGTACCTTCTTTTAGAAGGAATTTAATTTCGGTTTCTAAACTTGCTTTGGATGGTTATAATGTTTGTTTGGATCGTAATGTTTCTATTATGATGAATAAACGAATTATATGTTCTGGTACATTGCAAGACAATTTGTATATAATTAATCCTAGTCAACCTGCACTGCAACTGCAATTTAGGGAATTGAACAACACATCTTCTAACTCTACTAAAAGAAAGGAACCTTCTAGTTTGAACCAAACATATCTTTGGCACTTGAGATTAGGTCATATTAACTTGAGGAGGATTCAAAGACTGGTAGTAGACGGGCCTTTAAGCTCATTGGCAGTGGAGCCATTTCCAGTTTGTGAATCCTGCTTGGAAGGTAAAATGACTAATAGGCCTTTCAAGGCAAAAGGGAATAGAGCCAAACAACTGTTAGAATTGGTTCACTCTGATTTATGTGGACCCATGAATATCCAAGCGAGAGGTGGTTATGAATATTTCGTCACTTTCATTGATGATTATTCTAGATATGGGTACGTTTATTTGTTACACCGTAAGTCTGAGTGCTTTGATAAGTTCAAAGAGTACAAAGCTAAAATGGAGAAGCGACTTAATAAAAGTATCAAGTCACTACGATCAGATCGTGGTGGCGAATACTTGCTTGGAGAATTTAGGGAATATTTATCAGAAAATGGGATAGAATCCCAGTTAACTGCACCAGACACACCCCAGCAGAACGGTGTAGCAGAGAGAAGGAACCAGACTCTTTTAGAGAGTGTTAGATCGATGATGAGTTATTCGGATTTACCCAAGTCGTTTTGGGGACATGCCTTAGAGACAGCAGCTTATCTTCTGAACTTAGTACCTTCTAAGTCGGTTCCTAAAACCCCCTTAGAATTGTGGACTGGGGATAAACCGAGTCTAAGACATATTCGAATATGGGGTTGTCCAGCACATGTGCTGAACAAGAATGCGACTAAGTTAGAATCTCGTACAGAAGTAAGGTTGTTTGTAGGCTACCCCATGGGAACGAAAGGATATTTATTTTATAGTCCGAAGAATCGGGATGTCATTGTTAGCACCAATGCAAGATTCTTGGAGGAGGACTATATAATGAATCACAAACCCATGAGTAGTGTCGTTTTAGAGGAACTAGTGGGAGGGACAAATAATACCCATGAAGCTGTAGTACAAGTAGAACAACCACAACATAATGTACAACCTGTCACTAATACCGCACCAGTGCCCCGTCGTAGTGGGAGGGTTGTTCAACAGCCTGATAGATTCATGTTTTTGGGAGAGTCTTCAGACTTGGTCCCTGGTGAATATGATGATGATCCCCGTACATACGAAGAGGCAGTACAAGACAAAGATGCAGATCTTTGGCAAAAGGCGATGGAATCTGAGATAGAATCAATGTATTCTAATCAGGTATGGGAGCTCATGGAACCACCCAAAGGTATAAAACCTATTGGATGTAAGTGGATCTACAAGAAAAAGAGGGGATTAGATAAAAAGGTGAAAGCCTGGAAAGCAAGACTTGTTGCGAAAGGGTATACTCAGAAAGAAGGTATCGATTATGAGGAAACCTTTTCACCGGTAGTCATGCTTAAGTCAATCTGTATTCTTTTATCTATAGCAGCTCATCTCGATTATGAGATTTGGCAAATGGATGTCAAGATAACTTTTCTTAATGGAAGTCTTGAAGAAACCATCTATATGTAGCAACCAAAAGGATTCATTAAGGAAGGCCAAGAGCATCTGGTATGTAAGCTTAAGAGGTCTATTTATGGACTTAAACAAGCTTCTAGAGACTGGAATATTCATTTTGATCAAGCAGTCCAGTCATATGGATTTGATCAAAGTCCAAGCGAATCGTGCGTGTATAAGAGAAGTGAAGGTAATGCAGTGTTTTTTCTAGTACTATATGTAGATGATATTTTACTCATTGGAAACAATGTTGAGATGTTGTCATTAGTAAAGGCATGGTTGTTCAAACAATTTGACATGAAGGACTTAGGTGAAGCGGCATACATCCTTGGGATCAAAGTTATAAGGGATCGCAAGAAAAGGATGTTGGCTTTATCTCAAGAGCCCTACATTGATGAAGTATTAGCTCGTTTTAACATGCAGAACTCCAAGAAAGGTTTTTTACCTTTTAAGCATGGAGTTGCTCTATCTAAGAAGCAGTGTCCTTCGACACCTAAGGATATAGAGAGCATGAAAGCAGTTCCTTATACTTCAGCATGTGGAAGCTTAATGTATATTATGTTATGTACGAGGCCTGGCATCTGCTTTGCTGTAGGCATGGTTAGTAGATATCAGTCGAACCCAGGTCAGGAACATTGGAGTGTAGTAAAAACTATACTCAAGTACTTGAGAAGGACTAAGGAGCATATGTTAATTTATAAGGCCTCAGATCTATTTCCTTTGGGATATACTGATTCATATTTCCAATCAGATAGGGATAAGAGGAAATCAACCTCGGGATATGTTTTTACTTTGGGAGGTGGAGTCGTTATATGGAGGAGTGTAAAGCAGAAATGCATTGCAGACTCCACCATGGAGGCCGAGTACGTGGCGGCCTCTGAGGCTGCCAAGGAGGCTGTATGGTTCAGGAACTTCCTTTTGGACTTAGATGTGGTACCTAATTTGCCTAGGAGCTTGACGGTGTATTGTGATAACACTGGTGCTGTGGCAAATTCAAAGGAACCGCGAGACCATAAAGCAGCTAAATATATTGAACGTAAGTATCATCTCATACGAGGAATCGTAAAGCGAGGGGATATAGTTGTGGCTCACATATCATCAGAAGACAACCGAGCAGATCCTTTCACAAAGAGCTTGCCAACCAAGATTTTTGACAAGCATGTGGAAGCGATAGGAGTCAGATGGATGGACACATAGATTTTTATGTAATAGTGGATTAAATAAACACTGATGTACACATAGAATATTTTGAGTATAAGTGGGAGATTGTTAGTGTATACTGAAAATATTTATTTGAAGTATGTACATTTATTTCTGGCCAGTTTATTTGAGAATCATTTGAATGTTTACATGTTGTCTAATATTATATATTGTGAACAATCTAGTATCAAATGGGATACAGAATATTAGATTGTTAAATACGGTTATATAATATAATAAAGTTCACAGCACAGGTGGTGTTGGACAATCCACTGGTATGGCTGTAGTATTATTTAGATTAGTTTATATTGACTAATAAATAATGCTAGTATACTTTATGTATATTGAATAGGATCAAATTTAGAATTGTTCCCTTAATACTGATTAAGAAGGAGAACTAAGATTCTATGTTATTATTAATGCTTAGGTTCTTAATCCGGAAATAGTAATTGACACGTGTATATTATTTACATGCTTTGATTTATATATGAAATAATTCTTTTGAATTATATCATTATATTTTGGGTGATGGAATTATATACATGGTGGATATTATTTATTGAAGGAATCCATGTCCTGATAATATTCGGGTTAATGATGTCCCCTTGAAAGCTCAAAAAGATTTAATTATGTGAAACCCTGCAGGTGGAATTTATTCTGGCATAATTAAATAAAGGTTGAGTGGATGATCAAGGATAAAAGATATTAATTAAATAAATTATCAGTAATTTATTTAATTAATGGACATATGATATTTTAAACATGGGGAATTTAATAAGCAAATAATATTGGAACCGAATTAATTAAATTACGGTATTAGGAAAGGTAGTGCAAATATTAATTCTTTAGTGGATTGAATTAATATTTAATTACATTAGGCTAGGCTCAAGATGTAATTAGAAGGCCCAACCTAATTATCCATGGTCCCTATTGTAGCCTATATATTCTTATTCTCTTCTTGCTTGGAATTGTGTGAAAACATATTGTAGCCACCAAGGAGCAAGAAGAGAGGATAACTTGAGAAGACGGAGGCCACACTTCGCTCAAGGGAATTTGGGAATACAATAGAAGAGCGTGGAATCAACCATTAACAAGGTAATCCTCTTTTCGTAATCTTTATCGTAAAACATAGTAACACCCTAAGTCCGTGGTTCCCAACATGATTAACCAACAAAACTTCTATAAACACTTACATGCAAATAGGAATCGAAGAGTATACCGAAAATAAAGTCTAAAGGTAGCAATATCTTTGAGTTTGGATGAGATTTGAGGGTTGCATGCAAGTGAAGGAGATGAGAGATGGAGAGAGCCGAGAGAGAGAGTGAGAGTGTTCGAGAGAGAAAGAAAAGAGAAGGGGAAGTGAGTGCACGGGAGGAAAAGAAAGAAAAGGGAAAGGGGAAGTGATTTAGCTACCAGTCTTGCTTTGTTTCTTGTAACCACACCATCTTCATCTAGTTTATTCTTGAATACCCACCGAGTACCAACAGCTTTCTTGTGTGTAGGTCTAGGTACCAGTTTCCATACTTGTTGATGTTCAAACTGATTGAGTTCATCTTGCATAGCAATCACCCAATCTGGATCAGTCAGTGCTTCTTCAATCTTCTTAGGTTCCATCTCAGAAAGAAATCCTGAGAACATACATTCATTTTGAGTAGCACGTCTAGTTCTGACTCCAACATCTGGATCACCAATAATCAACTCAAAAGGATGAGCTTTATTCCAGACAGTCTGTCTTGGAAGATTTGATCTTGATGATTCACCTTGAAATTCATTGGGATGTTGTGTCCTACTAGTTGATCCTTCAGCATCTCCCCCTGAGTTATTGTCAGGTTGACTTGATGATTCTTCATCAGTAGCAGTGGTATCTCCATTATTGTCAATGTTTCCATCACCATTACCTTGAGTATCATCATGATTAACATGTTTCTTGATCATGTTCTGATTCTGAATCTGACATATCATCAAACTTCAGTTTCTCAGAAGGATCTTTAGTTTGGATACTAGGGAATTTAGTGTCATCAAATGTAACATTGACACTTTCAGTTACTTTGTGTTGATCAATGATATACACCCTGTATGATCTTCTTCCATATCCAACAAAAATACCCTCATATGCCTTTGCCTCGAATTTACCACGACGATCATCTCCATCCTTGAGCACGAAGCATCTGGCACCAAATACATGAAAGTATTTGATAGAAGGTTTCTGTTCATTCATAATCTCATAAGGAGTCTTCATTAAGTCTTTGTTGATTAGAGTTCGATTCTGAGTATAACATGCAGTGTTTACAGCTTCAGCCCAAAAGTACATTGGAAGACCTGATTCACTTAAGATAGTTCTTGCAGCTTCAATCAATGTACGATTCTTTCTTTCTACCACTCCATTTTGCTGAGGGGTTCTAGGAGATGAAAATTGTCTGGTAATCCCTTTGTCTGTACATAATCCATTGAGAAGTAAATTCTTGAATTATGTTCCATTATCTGACCTTATTGCTCTAACAGGGACATTAGAATCTAACTCAATCAACTTGATATGATCAATCACAACTTGTGGTGTTTCATCCTTAGAGTGAAGGAATAAAACCCACATATACTTGAAATAGTCATCAACTATCACAAGACAGTAAAACTTATTTGACATCGAAAGAACATTAACTGGTCCAAATTAATCCATATGCAATAATTGCAGAACACCAGTTATGGAGGATGTGTCAGTGCCTCTGTGACTTGCTTTCTTTGACTTTCCTTTCTGGTAAGCCTCACACAATCCTTCTGGGGAGAATTCCAGCTGAGGCAGACCTCTGACCAATTCTCTTTTGACAAGAGAATTCATTGTTTTGAAATTGAGATGAGAAAGTCTCTTGTGCCATAGACAACTCTCATCTGACGATGCCTTTGCATAGAAACAATTGACTTCAGGATTGCTTTCAGAGTTCATGTCAGCTATGAACAGATTTCCTTTCTGGATTCCCGTCAAGGAGGGTTTTTCACTTTTCTTGTGCAGAATCTGACACTTGAGCTTGTCAAATAAAACATTGTAGCCGTTGTCACATAACTGACTAATACTAAGCAGATTGTGTTCAAGTCCTTGCACAACATACACATTTTTAATGATAACATTACCAGCTTGCAAACAGCTATATCCCTCAGTTAAACCTTTGCTGTTATCTCCAAAGGTAACCACTGGGCCAGCTTTCTCAACCACATTTGATAGCAGGGCTCTATCTCCGGTCATATGTCTTGACGATCCGCTGTCAAAAATCCACACTACCGGTTGCACCTGATTAATGCCCTGCAATACAAATGGATTAGACCTTCTTCAGAACCCAAGCTTGGTTGGGTCCGGCATACTTGTAAAATTGGCCTTTATCAGGAAAAACAACATTCTTAACTTTAATGTTCTCAACTTTCTCAATGATTGGACATTTGACCTTGTAAACAGCCTTGACAACTTTATGTTTAGGCTCAGGCACAAATGTCTCCTTTCAAGCTTTAGGAGAACTAGCAGTCTTAGACCTATTATGCTTCTTATTATTCACATGATGATGAGGAGTAGTCTTATCACTAGAAACGTGCTTATCATTAAAATAAGCAACCATCAAATTAAAAGCACAAGACATGCAATTAGAAACACCACATACTTTATGAGAGGAATTAGCAACAGGAAAATTATGCATGGTAGGCATGGCATTTTTGTTATCCAACTCAGGTGTGTCTGAGTTAGTCTTAGTTGCTTTCACAACTTTGACTGGAACTTTCGACACACTTGACTTGGAAACAACCTTCTCATTAGCAAGATCTTCAGCATGTATTTCTTCTTGAATAATAAAAGAGGTCTCATCAAATGGTTCAGCAATTGATTTTTTATAGAGGGGTTTATCAACACCCTTAAGCATATGTGGTACTTCCCTACCTTTAGCACAAACATGAAGAGGGGAGTTTATGCCTAATTCTCCAATAGCAACACTATAATCATAACCTACTCCAGATGTTTGATTAATAGCTTGCTTATTGTAGAACTCTTTAGCCTTATAGCAAGAATTAAAGTAAGCTTTGACCTTAGTCTCAAGACCGGTGATCTTGTCTTTGAGAATAGTTTTGAGTTGTCTATAACAGTCAACTCTATTCTCTAGAAAAGATACTTGTTCTTTTAATTTATCTTGATTAATGTGCACAAGTCTTAATTCATTGACCTCTTTCTCAAGGTCTTTGATTTGTTGAGTTAACATTTCATTATCATGACGAGCACAATCTAAGGAGCCTCCTAGATGATAGACTAATTCAGCATCAATAAATTTTACCTCTTTTCTTGACGATGAGGTGTTTGCATCACTAGCCATAAGAGCAAGATTCGCAACTTCTTCATCTTCACTATCAGTATCATCCCAGCTTCTTTCCTTTGCCAGGTAAGCCCTTTCAGATTTACTCTTCTAATTAGAATCATAAGAGTTCTTCCTAACTTGTTTTGGCTTCCTGCATTCTGTGGCAAAGTGTCCCAACTCATTGCAGTTAAAGCATCGAATGGTGCTTCGATCAACCATCCCTGTTTTGTATCCACCACTGCTGGTGTTAGAGGATGAAGATCCACCTTTCTGGAATCTGTTGTCGTTGGACTTGTACTTGAACTTGGGATTCCTCTTGAATCTGACATTGGAGAATCTCTTGACAATCAGGGCCATTGACTCATCTTCCAATTGCTCCGGTTCTTCCAAGGAGTAAAAATCATCTCCTGATTGATTTGTAGTAGGAGGATCAAATTCTGCTACTATCACATTTTCTTCAGCCTTGGAAGAGTGGACCATTCTCTCTGACTGTTGAGATTGTTGTTGTTATTGTGGTTGTTGTTGTTGTTCTTCAGCTACTAGAGCAGTAGACGTGCTGACCACTCTTCCTTTCCCATAGACTTCCTTCTGCTGAATCTGCTCCAACTCATAGGTTTTTAGCACACCATAGAGCCTTTCCAAAGAAATCTCATTCAGATCTCTCGCTTCTCTTATGGCATTGATTCTATGTTCAAGATGAATTGGCAGTGTTAAAAGGAACTTTTTGTTGACCTCCCTGATTGAGTAATATTTTCCATTTATGTTCATGTTGTTGATCAATGCATTGTACATCTCAAACACTTCAGTGATTCCTTCTCCTGGATTGGATTTAAAGTGTTCATACTCAGAGGTTAGGATCTCTAACTTGTTCTCTCGAACTTCCTCTGTGCCTTCATTAATCACCTCAATAGTTTCCCAGATGTGTTTGGAATTTTTACAGTTCATCACATGTCTGTTCATAAGGGGATCAAGGGAATCAACTAAAATTAATTTAAGGCTGGCATCCAAGGAGGCTTCTTCTTTTTCAGCAGGAGAAAAATCCTCAGGGTCTTTTACATAGGTTCTAGCTTTGGTAATTACAACATCATCTTCTATAACCTCTGGTTCAATAACCATTGGAATTTTTGGACCCTTCTTTAACACGTCCAGATATTTGGGATATGCAACTTGTAAAAACAAGAGCATCTTCTTCCACATAATATAATTTTCTTTATCGAACAGTGGAATTTTAACGGTTCCAACTTTTTGTGTAGTCATTATGAATTTTTGAGTAAATAAAAATTCAAGGAGTGGAAGAATCATAAAAGTCTAGGATCTTGATTTGTTCGTTAATCAGAAGGCTCTGATACCAATTGTTAGGTCCCAATATGTTTGTAGAAGGGGGTTGAATACAAACTATACCGTTTAATCGAATAAAATGCGGAATAAAAAAGTGAAACAAAATTCAAGTTAAATAAAACTATTATTAAACTTGAAAGGTGTTACAACAACGGTATCGTTTACAAGGGATTAATCTCAAATTAGTTATCACAAATCTAGAATAAATTCGACATGAACTTTTTCTATTTTTGAAATAAAAAGGATCAAATGCTAAAAGCAATTTGAGATTAAGTTCTAGGGATTTTGATCCGCTAGATAGTTACACAAGAACAAGAGAAGGATTTCTAGTGGTTTATATTTAACAATAAATACTAGAAATTAATGTCCTGAGAAATTACAATAAGTTCTCTGCTTTTTCTTTGTTCAGTATTCTTCAAGTTGTTTTGATATTCAATGCTCTGCTGTTGAAAATTAGCTTCTGTTGTTTAAGTAATCAAACAACCACCTGATTTGTTGGCAAGACAATCCTTTTGAACTAGCAAGACAATCGGTGAGACTATTGATTGAACTGGCAAGACTATCGGCAAGACAATTTTTTAAGCTGGAAAGACTATCGGCAAGACAATCTAAACAGACTTGGAAAGACTTTCAGTATGATAATCCAATTGTCATACCAGTTCAAATATTTGTCTTGATGAGTTAATTTTGAATATTAATTCAAAATCATTTCTGAAAAATGCATAATATTAATTCAGAATTAATTAACCAATTAATTCAATTAATCAATAAATTAATCTTTGCAGATATAATTTATTTTCTTAATTAAATTATATGACTTAATTAATTAATAGAGAATTAATACTAATCTTGAAGAGCAACCACTCTTCTGACAATCTTCTGAAAATCACTGAAACTTATGAATCCATTTCACCACTTCAATGTTGACACTCGATGTATTGTCTGGTTCATGAATGACTAACATCCGTGATGTTTCTTCATGTCTTGATTTTCTTCAGATTAAATCCCTGTAATTAATTGATACCCTGACATGATCTCTGTCACTTGATTAAATCCACAATCTTTGTTTATATCACTGAGGCTTGATCAATTTCTTGAGCTTCTTCCAGTGAATTAAGTCCTCAAGTCTGTAGATGAACAATGTTACTTAATCCTTTGACATATGTTACTTTGAGAGATCTTTCAGATGATAGAACCACTATTTACTTGTTACATCCTTATTTGAGTTGAGTTAAATCCTCGAATAAACAAATAGGCTATGACATATGCCTTTTAGACCTTTTAAGAAATAACGAACTGATGATGGAGTTTTCACCCGATTGTGATGATAATTAAGAGCCTGCATGGTTATTAAAAGATCAATAGACTCATTAATGAAATTGGGTGTGTATCGTCAAAGAAGGAGGATTGGTGTAGTTCGTTGAAGGATGTGGCATAATTTTCAAAAATAACTATACCCAAATAGTAATGGTAAGAGATAAGTTAAAAGACCTGCGAAATAAAATTTTGTAATATTCTAAAAGAACTGAGAAAAGTGTGGTTATATTAATCATTGTTGGTTTAAGACCTTAGTCCCATTTCAAAAAGATATATGTTATGCCAGTTAATCATACAAATGCTGGTCAGAATGATATAGTTTGAATTATAGTGAATGGATGAATTTGGTTGATGGGAGTAGATGGATATGATTGTGGACGATTTGGTTGATTGTGGAGGGTTTTTAGCACATAAACGCAGCGAAAACGTAAATTTAAATCTTAAAAAACCGAAACCCTCCGCAAGATCCATGCGAAAAATAATATTTAATTCATAGTTCAGTATGTTTACCTTAAGAAGCTTTACGTTAATGGAAAGATGGAGGTCTTTAATGGCGATACAAAAACGATGAACGGAGATCCTTAGCAGCTGCTCCTCAAGTGTCAAGCACTCCACCGGTATCCACCAAGAAAACGATGTAATGGAGAAGGATGAGGTGGATAGAATTAGGGTTTTGTAAAATTTTTAGGTTGAGGCAAAAATAGGGTCTATAATAGTATATTTATAGGCAAAATTTTCAGCTGAAAATTTTCCCATAAAATATTATTATTATTAACCCTTTATTATTCTCACTAATAATTAAAACACCTTTTAATTATTAATCCTTTTTCTAAACTCTTTAGAAATAATTCTCTCACTTGATTTAATTTCCAAAAATTAAATTCTTAATTAATAATATTAAGAACCTTTTCTTAATTAATTTATAATCAATTAAATCTCATTTAATCAATTATTAAATTTGCCAATTAATTATTTATTTCATAAATAAATAATTATCAGCCATTATTAATTAATTCCTCCACTATTAAATCATTCTCTTTTATGGTGTGACCCTGTAGGTTCAATATAAAGCCGGTAGTAGAAATAAATAATAATAAAACTATTTTATCATTATTTATATAAATTCTCTAATTCATTAAATTTAACACCCCCAAATCCGGGGTCGGGGATTCGGATTATCACGAGTTCCATTTCCCTTATTAATACTTAATCTTAACAGTCAACCAACTACTGCGTACTGTGACCCCACAATACACACACACACCACAAGTTATAGTCTCAGAGATGAATACCAAAAATAACATAAGTCATTTTATTCCATAATTATAAACCATTTCACCATAAAAAGGGTTTCTGAATAAATTTACATTTCCTTGCCATTATTACAATTCATAAATATACATAAGTCTGGTACAACAAAAGTTGAAAGCCTAGCCTATTGATAATTTCTACCTCAGCTACAGCGGCATCAACGCCTACAGGAAACTGCAGAACGTTTCCTATCCGCTCGCAAATTGGGAACTTAGTCCTATTCATCTTGCCTATCTGTTGTTGTGTGATGAAAGAAGAAAGCAAGGGTGAGCAACAAGCCCACCGAAATAATGTGTATAATAATTAACAATATATGAGCATTCTCATAGTACTCATGAAAGTCTTGGTCAAAAAGAAATGAACCAAGTTTGTTATTTTAACGCGACCAAGTCGCAAAATATTCAGTATACATATACATATATACTTTTCACAATCTTTAAAATCCTCTGACATGTGTAATATACACAGAGTTCCAGTTTATAACTGTATAAAATATCGTTGCAAGGTGATCTCATATATCTAACCTTGTCTCAACGTTTTTCTGAAAATCTTTGACATGCATAAGATAATCATTTACTAGATATAAGTTTAAAAGATGAAGTTACAAGATACTCCAATATACTTATATCTTTTCCAAATACTACTCGAACTACCACCGTTCAAGTTATAATCAGTTTCAAAAGTTCATCACACTGATGAGACTACAAGATAAGACTTGAATAGATTCAATCTTTGAAATATCATTATAAATAATAAAGTTACGAGATACTTCATTAAGTCCTGATATATATATATATATACATACACCTATATATATATATACATTTCATACACTCCTTGAAAACCTCTGTTATGAAAATTATAAACAGAGTTGTAATATCCAATGAATTTTGAAAGGAGAAAACCTTGGCATAAACCTGATATCTTGCTGATCAGGCAAAGATACCAATAAGTAACCTTATCTACTAGTAGATGGACGAATTCCCCACCGGTCATCACCCTGGCCGCAATAGGACCTCATGCTGAACTGCCACTCACCCACTTACGCATTCGATGGACTCCCACTGAGCCACTTACACTTTCATGGACGCCCACTGAGCCCATGTTGCTTATGCCGACTCAATAGATGGACTTACTTCCCGAACGTTGGGTAAGTAATCAATTCATTTATCAAAACAGCAACCTCGTTGCGAATGTAAAATACACCACTGAGCCGGATCCCTCAAGTTTTGAGCGAGTATTTAAATCCCCTTCGAAAGGAAGATCTTAAATATAAAAATGAGTTTTGGGATCCGCTCTAACTTTTAAAATCATTTTGAAGACTCGAAAACATTTTTAAGAATGTTTGGAGTAATGCTGATTTAATGAAATAAATCAGTCCCGATATATTAGAAAATATCTGAATATTATTATTTAAATAATATTCCCAAAAGGATAATCTCTATATAAACAATTTGAAGTAGAAGTTTTAAAACTCATACTTGAAATGAATATTAAATAAGCAAAGATATACTTATACGAAAGTACTATCTTTATTTGAATAATCAAAAATAAGTTTGATTATCGAAACATTATTCTTTAATAAAATAAAGAATAATATTTAGTAAATAAGCGGAGTCATAAGTCCTCAAATGAATATTCAAAATAATATTCATTAAATAAATAAAATAAAGTTATCGAATAAACCTTATTCGATTAATAGTTTTGAAAACTATATCAATATATATATATATATATTATACTCGGGAACATCGACTCCCGGTTTAGAAAAATGTTCACCTTTGGGTCCCCTATACTAAGGTTATACGCAACTACTGCTTATCTCTAGCATAGGTATTATGCAACTATAAGCATTTGAATCAACAGATATATATCAAGATTACCAAATAGACATGCATATATACCATATCATATGCTCCAATATATCGCAAGATTTGCTAATTAACCATCATGCATCTATCACAAGATAATGCATATACATATGTATACATCACAACAACAGTATAACGGGTAGAAAACTTGCCTGAGTGCTCCCGGATAGATTTAAGCTTAGAGTGGGTCCGATAACCTATGAACAACAACATAAGTTGGAATTAAACCCCGGTCGCTTAAGAAACTAGACTTTAACCAATTGAACCCTAACGTTCGCTTATGGTCACTCCTACGCTTAACGAATCACCTAAGTCGTTCGAGTACCCTCGGCTCCACCATTTTTAATAAATTAACCATTAAGAGTTTTAAGGCGATTCTTTTGCTAGTACCTTACCAACTGCCTAATCCACTTAACATAATTGTTTCATATCCCAATTAGTCATTTAAAGTCCTTAACCAAGGTTTCAAAGTAAGGCGAGGGGTAATGGTTCGTTCGCGAAACGCCGTTACTTAAAACGATCGTTTCTCCTAAACCGTACATCGGATTCAAACGAACCACATATCAAAATGAAGCTCGTAACATGAACTATCTAAGCATGGCAGTGGTCAAAACCTAACAGTGAGTTCTCGGGTCCTGATGTTAAGAACAAAATAGTCTAAAGTAAATTGGACATTACGACGGCTATGTTTACGCGATTACCAATTTTTATCCTACTCCAAATCAACCACCAATCAACCACAATTCAACCATACAACCAAACTCCATACATACAATGCTACAACAGCCCCAAAAACTCAATATTTCCAATTTACACTACTTCCCAATCATGAACTAAAAGCTTACATAAGTTCTTTAACTAATCAACAGGATTTACAACTCCAAACACATCACAAAACCAACACATCTCTAAATACACAATAATCAAGCTTCTCATGAACCATTCCAAATACAAAATCTCTAAATATACAAAAGTAGGGCTAGGATATGAGATTATACCTTCCTTGGTGAGTAGAAGTAACTCCCTTGAAAGTCCTTACCAAAGCTTAATCTAAACAAAATCTCAAGAACAAAATTTCAAGTTCTTGAAAAACACTATTCACCAAGAACTTTGATGAATTGATTAGCTATGTTAAACATGGAATCTTGAGCTTAAACTTATGGCTCATCTAAGTTATGAATTATGGAAGCTAAAGAAACAAACCTCTTGAATTATGAAGGTGTGTAGCTTGATTTTTGAAATTTTTCCTTTGCTTTTTATGGAAAAGCCGAGAGCAATAGATGGGGGAAGAGGAGAAATGAGTTTGTTTTGGTTGCTTTTGATTTTGGTGTTTGTGAAATGAATACTTGGTTGAGATTGCTTTGATAAAGTGATGACATCACTTGGATGACCTCACCTCCAAGCCACATGTCTTTCCCTTAAGGTTTGATGATGTCACCTTCTATTTTAACCACTTGTTTTAGCTTTTCTTGGAAGCTTCCTTCCCATTCTACTTGTATGTGCTTGTCCCTTGGTCGTTTATTTGTTTTACGGTTCGCTTAACTCTGTTCTCTTTCGTTGTTTGAGGGATCACATCCGGGATCTTATTACTTGGGTTCCCCTAAATCTTTCTCAATATCTTATAATCCTTTAATGATCCTCTCTTATAATCTTTGAATTTAAATCCCTTTAACCATGTTACCTTATACTCAATTCCTTCGGTATCTGGTGGATTTTCGGGAAAAATCAAAGTATTCGAATTTGGATTCTGACGATCTTTACATACACTTATATACCACATAGAGTACTAATAATATCTCAGAAGATCAATAAAAGAACCCCTACATAGTGTGGTATGAAAAGTTTTCTTATTCAGCATAATCGGCAAAATCACTATTCATAAGGGTTTCAAAAATTCAAAAAATTGGGGTTATTACAGTCTCCCCTCCTTAAAAGGATTCCGTCCCGGAATCGGATAGAAAATGAATAGGGATGCTCTCTTAGCATTGCACTTTCTAACTCTCAAGTCAATTTTCCCACATTGTGGTTCTACCATCAAACTCTGACTAGTTTGATAGCCCTTCTCCCAAGCACTTGTTCCTTTTCAACCTATAACCTTTCCTGGTTGCTCCATATAGTTTACGTCGGGTTGCATGTCTATGCGCTCATATGCCCTTATTTGTCTGGCATCCAAATTATACTTCCTTAATATTGATACGTGGAACACGTTATGAACTTGCTACATGTTCGGGGGTAGGGCTAGCTCATATGCTAACTTTCCAATACGTCTTAATACCTCAAAGGGTCCAACAATTCGTGGGCTTAGCTTTCCTTTCTTTCCGAACCTCATCCAAGGGAATACCTATAACAGCACTAGGTCCCCTACTTCCTATTCATTGTCCTTTTGTGTCAAATCAACATACTTCGTGTGCCCATCTTGGGCTACTACCAGCCGTCCTCTGATTAAATCTATTATATCCTTGGTCCTTTGGACCACTGCTGGTCCGAGCATCTTGCGCTATCCAACTCCATCCTATCATAAGGGAGATCGACATTGTCTTCCCTCAAGGATCTTATAAGGCGATACCTCAATACTGACATATGATCGATTATCCTGAGAAAACTTAATCCGCATTAAGTGATCATTCCAAATTTTTTCAAGTCTATTGCACTGACTCTCATCATAGCTTCTAGCATTATAGCTTTTGCTTCTCAATACCCATTCTTTTCCAGTTCGTAGTCGTTACTATTTTCCGTACATAATACAATACTGGTTACACTTTTGCTCGTTAGCGTTCTATAACCTTTTAATAACCACGTCAACCTTAGTATCACGAACGTGTTAGAATCAGAATACCATCGTACTGATACTACTTCCTTTCTAGCTGCTTCTATCTTCGAAAGCTTGATCCATCATATAGAAGTAAAGGAATTTGTTGAGAGATCACTATGATCATGAACACTTGTTATATCGCATAGTTAGTACAGAAGGTGGCCAGCCTTTAGTACTTGACAAGCAATTAAACAATAGATGGTATCCTACTAGGCTTCTATCACACAGATAGATAGTCATTCGGCAATACCTCCCCTTCTGGAAGGGTTGTTCTTCTCAGCTTACATGAAATGAAAAGGAGAGAAAAGAACGAATTGAAGAGAATTGTATATATATTAAAATATATACTGCCACAAAATATCTGGCTTGAAATCTACCTCTGAACTATAGAGGTTTATCATAGGAGAACAAAACATATATGTATATAAATCAACATTAAGCATTATAGCATCGTATTTCACATGCCTAATTATTTTTGATATTCTGTCCATCATTCTATGGACCCATGCTCTTCCTCGAGCTTATACACAATCACCTTTGAAACTCCCTTGACATCAAAAATTGAATCTGGGATTTCATTCTAGACATCATCGTTACTAGAATTCTATGCTTGCACCGCAACCTTCTTCGTATAGTAATACGACTCTCTATTCCTAAGAAAGAATAAATATTCAATAGGTAGATAATCGACTTAATTAGTCTATCAATGATAACTTATACATCACAACGACCCGATTAGTGGTACTCAATCTCAACATCCATTCTAATACAACTCTTACGATTGTAATCGACTCATTACTCGCAGAATCATTGCTGCATTACTATGGTCCATCGCTGACCCACTGTAGTCATTCGTTTTCCTTGGATCTTAATAGTTAACCATACGGAGTCCGTACCTGTCGTATCAAATTCTTCTAAGGAGTTAACATAATCACCATTCATAATTCATGAAGAACACTTCAGATCCTGACGTACTTTCATGACATAAAGCAGATAAAATTGCAGAAGAGTTTCAATCAAAGCAACGATAACAGGTTAATACCATTCCTAATCATATGCCTTCAATAGAAGACTTAACTCAAAGGTCCGTTTAGTCCTTTTTGAAACATGGTCCTGGATTATTCTCAAGATAGGACCTTCTAAGATAGATAGCCCGCTCATGGCGATTACACGAATTAAACCTTTACCAAACTACTATTACGGTTGGGTATTGTACAGTCATCAGAAGGAACGTCTATCTTCCAAACCATAATACAACCTTCACGGCTTCAACCATTATCACTATATTCCTCTGGTATGAGCACCTATGATTGTCCTTTTACACTTAAAGTGTCGGCCACCTCTTTGGCCTTTCCTGATAGTAAAATTTTCTTACAATCAATGTCTTTTAAATGATCTTCAACTAAATTTTATACCTCATTTCCAATCACTACTTGTGTGAAAATGCTCTTCCTTACGCTTTGGTGAAAAAATATATCACCATTTTTCCATAAGTTGTTGCCTCGGTCTTTTAGAGGTTAACATTGTCACAACTGACTCTCGATCATACTTAGGACGTCTCTTATCTTGGGTCCTACATGTTTTCATCAATCTCGACCTTCATTGGGTCGATCTATACTTTCTTATGGTTCAACACGTGCCCACCTGGCATCATTATAATTATGTCATATTTCCTTTATGAAAATTTCTATTCTTGAGAACTTTGAATATTACTTTTTTCCTTGTAAAACCTCTTAGGTTATTCTTGAATCGTTCCTCCTGTATTCCCTAGATACAGGGCATATCAAAATACCATTTACTAATACCAGAATCATTGTTTATATACTTCTGAAAAATTTCTCCACTGATCCTTAAAGGTTGTTGTTACCTTAATTATTTCCAATTCATACTGTCAAACTCATACTATCCCTATTAAGGGTGAAATGCCAACCTTTATGCATTCCCCTAGGATTCATTTTAAGTTACCGATGTTCTATCCTTAATTCCACCTTTAGAAAAAGTACATACATCCTTCCATGGATAAATCAAGTCATATATCCCTGATGAGGGTGTCTTATTCAATCATTCCCACCTCGATAGTATATGCCTAATTTTACAATAACATATGTATTCAAAATGAGGTCAATCAATATGGCCTCCAAAAGATAACAACGGTTATCCGCTTTTCTTTCCTAATTTGGTAATGACAACAGGGATGTCCTGGAAGATATTGGTCGTGTTCAACGTGAACTTCTTCTTAATAATTCCTTATTTACTCTTGTTGTTTATCTCAACAGTCATCTCAATGTTGGGATATCTCTCATACCTGGCGTCTCCCTTTCTGGGTATCATGCCACCGGTCTTACACTTCATATTCTTGAAGGTCACTTCCTTCATCTAATTTTCCTAATTTCTTACTTTCTTGTCTCTTCATTCTATCCGCGTCTCATTATTTATCCTTCGAACTATCCCAAGGTTTCCCCGAATCCTTCCAACTTGAAGGGGGTACAACATATATATCTCTTATGCCTTCAACCATCAACTTTAACTCATGGTGAATCATCCTCATCCTGACGATCATATACTTTTCTATTTCTATTACTACGAGTCTTTAGGGATTCCTCATACCCGACTCCCTTATCATTCCTCAAACTCTATTGCCTTTATGCTCCTTTTCACTTCAGTTTCTTTTTATTTTCCTTTCTCTTACAATCATTTTACGTACTCACTAATCATTGACTTCAAACATCACGTCGTTCTAGGATTCTTGTCCTCCAGATGAATCTTGACAACTTTTACAATCTTAGATTCATAATTCATCATATTCGTCCGTCTTTATTCTAGCTCTTAAAGCTTTTACACTATATCCATAACCTTGGAATTTACTTTCTTGAAAAAAAAATTTGACTGAACTTTAATCAGTTATCATAACCTCTTGCTCCGTGCCTTTCTTGGTCTTTCACCAGTGGGTGGTCTCTCTCTTAGGAGGGTAAGTGACAAAATAGTCTTTTGTGATTCGTCAGTCATTTAGAATCTCAAATGATTCCTATATTTCCTTTAGCCAGGCTCTTGCCTCGACTGGGTCAGCTTGTTCCTTGGAACTCTGAGAGCTTAGCGACTTAAAGAACCTGAAAGAATTTCTCACCGCATTGTTTCCTCAGGGTGGTGGTTGGGGATAATAGTCTAAGTTCTGTCCAAAAAGATCCATAAATTGTCGTATAGGAGTACCGTCTCGGGTCCCCTTTCCTTACTTGACTCCCGTTTCCTTTGTCTGAACGTTCCCTCATTCTCCCCATAATCGGGGTCATCCTACATGTTTTAAATCCTCATTTTTCACTCCATTATGTTATGGGTTCCTTCTATCTTGATGGCGACCTCCCTGACTATCACATTCAGGGTTTGCTCTAAATCTTATTCCTCAAACTATCTTTCATCTAAGATTTCATCTTTAAGCTCTTGAACATTTGGAACCCAAATTCTGTAGGAATACCTCATTATTCCCTTATCATCTTTCTCGGTATTAATCTCTTATCTATTTGTTGGCTCTCTTCCTTCATTCATCACTTTTTCTGGCATAATATGTTCTTTTCCAATAATTCGGGCTGTATTGCAATCTCAAACAGCTTTTCGGTACCGGCTCCGGTTACCTTCACTTCTATTTCCATTTTCCTCAAAATCTCTTATCAACTCTCCCAATGACATTATCATCTTGAGTCTCTCCTTTACACTAAGGGCATTAGCCACCATTTTGGCTTTCCCTGGATGATAAAGAATCTCATAATCGTAATCCTTGATTAGCTCTAATCACCTCCTCTTGCGCATATTGAGCTCTTCCTGCGTAAAATGTACTAGAGCACTTATGGATAATGTAAATCTCGCACTTCTCTCCATACAAGTAGTGCCTCAAATATTTAGCGCAAAACTATTGCCACGAGCCCAAGCTCATGGGTGGGGATATCGAATTTTATATTCCCTTAATTGTCTTGACGCGTACGCGATTACCTTGTTGTGCTGTATATGAAGCACCCTAATTCCTTATACGAAGCATCACTACACATCCCAAAATCTCCTTTTCCATCCGGAAACTGCCAACATAGGGGCCGTCACTAACCTTTGCTTCAGTTCTTAAAAGCTTTTCTCGCATTTCTCTGTCCATTCAAACTTTTCAGTCTTACGAGTAAGCCGCGTTAAAGGGCTACTATCTTTACAAACTTGAACGAACCTCCAGTAGTGACCGGCCAATCCTATATCTGGTAGTTTCCTAACCATGGTCATCAATTCCTCAGTGGTCCCTTATTCATTCTTGTCAGGATCCTCCACGGGATCCTCCCCAGCAACAATCCCTTCAAGGACAACATCCTCAACCGCTACATCCTCAATATGAACATCATCCGGTCCTGCGTTAGGACGCTCTATCGGATCCACAATCCGATCTCCAATTAGTAATAAAATATCATCGCGTTGTTGCTCCTCAACCTTAGGGTTCGGAGTCCCGCTACCATATACGATAACGAACTACGCTTCTATCACGATATTTACAAGGGTTCCCATAAGGGTTTTAACTGTCAGTACTACGTTAGGTAGCCCGACTATGAACTTGGCAAGAGTTCTTATTATCTTAGTGAACTTATTATCTTAACGTCACATCATCTCTAAGGTTTATAACGCTTGGCTCTGATACCATTTCTGTAACACCCCCAAATCCGAGGTCGGGGATTCGGGTTATCAGGAGTTCCATTTCCCTTATCAATACTTAATCTTAACAGTCAACCAACTACTGCGTACTGTGACCCCACAATATACACACACACCACAAGTTATAGTCTCAGAGATGAATACCAAAAATAACACAAGTCATTTTATTCCACAATTATAAACCATTTCACCATAAAAAGGGTTTCTGAATAAATTTACATTTCCTTGCCATTATTACAATTCATAAATATACATAAGTCTGGTACAACAAAAGTTGAAAGCCTAGCCTATTGATAATTTCTACCTCAGCTATAGCGGCATCAATGCCTACAGGAAACTGCGGAACATTTCCTATCCGCTCGCAAATTGGGAGCTTAGTCCTGTTCATCTTGTCTATCTGTTGTTGTGTGATGAAAGAAGAAAGCAAGGGTGAGCAACAAGCCCACCGAAATAATGTGTATAATAATTAACAATATATGAGCATTCTCATAGTACTCATGAAAGTCTTGGTCAAAAAGAAATGAACCAAGTTTGTTATTTTAACGCGACCAAGTCGCAAAATATTCAGTATACATATACATATATACTTTTCACAATCTTTGAAATCCTCTGACATGTATAATATACACAGAGTTCCAGTTTATAACTGTATAAAATATCGTTGCAAGGTGATCTCATATATCTAACCTTGTCTCAACGTTTTTCTGAAAATCTTTGACATGCATAAGATAATCATTTACTAGATATAAGTTTAAAAGATGAAGTTACAAGATACTCCAATATACTTATATCTTTTCCAAATACTACTTAAACTACCACCGTTCAAGTTATAATCAGTTTCAAAAGTTCATCACACTGATGAGACTATAAGATAAGACTTGAATAGATTCAATCTTTGAAATATCATTATAAATAATGAAGTTACGAGATACTTCATTAAGTCCTGATATATATATATACACACACCTATATATATATACATTTCATACACTCCTTGAAAACCTCTGTTATGAAAATTATAAACAGAGTTGTAATATCCAATGAATTTGGAAAGGAGAAAACCTTGGCATAAACCTGATATCTTGCTGATCAGGCAAAGATACCAATAAGTAACATTTTCTACTAGTAGATGGACGAATTCCCCACCGGTCATCACCCTGGCCGCAATAGGACCTAATGCTGGACTGCCACTCAGCCACTTACGCATTCGATGGACTCCCACTGAGCCACTTACACTTTCATGGACGCCCACTGAGCCCATGTTGCTTATGCCAACTCAATAGATGGACTTACTTCCCGAACGTTGGGTAAGTAATCAATTCATTTATCAAAACAGCAACCTCGTTGTGAATGTAAAATACACCACTGAGCCGGATCCCTCAAGTTTTGAGCGAGTATTTAAATCCCCTTCGAAAGGAAGATCTTAAATATAAAAATGAGTTTTGGGATCCTCTCTAACTTTTAAAATCATTTTGAAGACTCGAAAACATTTTTAAGAATGTTTGGAGTAATGCTGATTTAATGAAATAAATCAGTCCCGATATATTAGAAAATATCTGAATATTATTATTTAAATAATATTCCCAAAAGGATAATCTCTATATAAATAATTTGAAGTAGAAGTTTTAAAACTTATACTTGAAATGAATATTAAATAACCAAAGATATACTTATACGAAAGTACTATCTTTATTTGAATAATCAAAAATAAGTTTAATTATCGAAACATTATTCTTTAATAAAATAAAGAATAATATTTAGTAAATAAGCGGAGTCATAAGTCCTCAAATGAATATTCAAAATAATATTCATTAAATAAATAAAATAAAGTTATCGAATAAACCTTATTCGATTAATAGTTCTGAAAACTATATCAATATATATATATATATATTATACTCGGGAACATCGACTCCCGGTTTAGAAAAATGTTCACCTTTGGGTCCCCTATACTAAGGGTATACGCAACTACTGCTTATCTCTAGCATAGGTATTATGCAACTATAAGCATTTGAATCAACAGATATATATCAAGATTACGAAACAGACATGCATATATACCATATCATATGCTCCAATATATCACAAGATTTGCTAATTAACCATCATGCATCTATCACAAGATAATGCATATACATATGTATACATCACAATAACAGTATAACGGGTAGAAAACTTGCCTGAGTGCTCCCGGATAGACTTAAGCTTAGAGTGGGTCCGATAACCTATGAACAACATCATAAGTTGGAATTAAACCCCGGTCGCTTAAGAAACTAGACTTTAACCAATTGAACCCTAACGTTCGCTTATGGTCACTCCTACGCTTAACGAATCACCTAAGTCGTTCGAGTACCCTCGGCTCCACCATTTTTAATAAATTAACCATTAAGAGTTTTAAGGCGATTCTTTTGCGAGTACCTTACCAACTGCCTAATGCACTTAACATAATTGTTTCATATCCCAATTAGTCATTTAAAGTCCTTAACCAAGGTTTCAAAGTAAGGCGAGGGGTAATGGTTCGTTCGCGAAACGCCGTTACTTAAAACGGTTGTTTCTCCTAAACCGTACATCGGATTCAAACGAACCACATATCAAAACGAAGCTCGTAACATGAACTATCTAAGCTTGGCAGTGGTCAAAACCTAACAGTGAGTTCTCGGGTCCTGATGTTAAGAACAAAACAGTCTAAAGTAAATCGGACATTACGACGACTATGTTTACGCGATTAGCAATTTTTATCCTACTCCAAATCAACCACCAATCAACCACAATTCAACCATACAACCAAACTCCATACATACAATGCTACAACAGCCCCCAACAACTCAATATTTCCAATTTACACTACTTCCCAATCATGAACTAAAAGCTTACATAAGTTCTTTAACTAATCAACAAGATTTACAACTCCAAACACATCACAAAACCAACACATCTCTAAATACACAATAATCAAGCTTCTCATGAACCATTCCAAACACAAAAACTCTAAATATACAAAAGTAGGGCTAGGGTATGAGATTATACCTTCCTTGGTGAGTAGAAGTAACTCCCTTGAAAGTCCTTACCAAAGCTTAATCTAAACAAAATCTCAAGAACAAAATTTCAAGTTCTTGAAAAAACTATTCACCAAGAACTTTGATGAATTGATTAGCTATGTTAAACATGGAATCTTGAGCTTAAACTTATGGCTCATCTAAGTTATGAATTATGGAAGCTAAAGAAACAAACCTCTTGAATTATGAAGGTGTGTAGCTTGATTTTTGAAATTTTTCCTTTGCTTTTCATGGAAAAGCCGAGAGCAATAGATGGGGGAAGAAGAGAAATGAGTTTGTTTTGGTTGCTTTTGATTTTGGTGTTTGTGAAATGAATACTTGGTGGAGATTGCTTTGATAAAGTGATGATATCACTTGGATGACCTCACCTCCAAGCCACATGTCTTTCCCTTAAGGTTTGATGATGTCACCTTCTCTTTTAACCACTTGTTTTAGCTTTTCTTGGAAGCTTTCTTCCCATTCTACTTGTATGTGCTTGTCCCTGGGTCGTTTATTTGTTTTACGGTTCGCTTAACTCTGTTCTCTTTCATTGTTTGAGGGATCACATCCGGGATCTTATTACTTGGGTTCCCCTAAATCTTTCTCAATATCTTATAATCCTTTAATGATCCTCTCTTATAATACTTGAATTTAAATCCCTTTAACCATGTTACCTTATACTCAATTCCTTCGGTATCTGGTGGATTTTCGGGAAAAATCAAAGTGTTCGGATTTGGATTCTGACGATCTTTACATACACTTATATACCACATAGAGTACTAATAATATCTCAGAAGATCAATAAAAGAACCCCTACATAGTGTGGTATGAAAAGTTTTCTTATTCAGCATAATCGGCAAAATCACTATTCATAAGGGTTTCAAAAATTCCAAAAATTGGGGTTATTACATTAAATTTGATTAATTAATTAATCATATTTATTCTACATCGTGAGGCATACCTCTCAGCATATCGCGACTATCCGGATAATACGAATTCACAGCTTAGAATACCAAGAACCTATTCAGTGAGTAGTTACCGTACAATTAATTCCTTCTACCCTGCAATGTCATGATTAAATACAAGGCATGGAACTTGTGTCAAGCCTATCTTATTTAATCACTTGCTTTACCATTCACTATGCTTAGTTCTATTTAATGTAAATTAGAAACTCCTTTCTAATTTCATTCACTCTGGCCAGAGATTCCTGAACTAGCATAAGTGGATCAGCATTGAACATTCTCTTCCTTCACTGGAAGGGGTCGATCCTTTATTGATCATACACTATCTTTGTGTACAAATTCCTATACCCAGTAGAGCCCTTATAATTGTCCCTTGAGACTAAGAACTAAACCAAAGCATAGTTCAGTGTACACAAGATGATTATGATGTCCTCAAGTCTAAGGATACTTGTACAACTATCACTATGTGAACAACTGCTGACACGTGAGTGAACTCCATCAGTTGTTCAGCTGTGTGAGTCATGTTCAGTGAACTTATTCTATAATAAGCACCTACATACTAGCTATAGTGTCACCACACAAATGTCTATGAGAACAGACATCCTTCATAATGAAGCAAGCATAGTATGTACCGATCTTTGAAGATTATTAATTACCAATTAGTAATCCTACGACCAGGAACTATTTAAGTTTAGAGTTATCATCTTTTAGGTCTCATTATTATGATCTCATCACAATCCATAAAAAGCTTTACTCTAAACTGTGGTATATCTTATTTAAACATTTAAATAGATAGACCCGCAATAAAAACAAAACAAGTCTTTTATTAATATCAATGAAATCAAAACAGATTACATAAAAGTTATTCCTAAATCCTCATACATGATTGGACTTAGGACATATCTCTTTCAATCTCCCACTTGTACTAAAGCCAATCACTCTGGTATCTAATACCCATCTTATCTAATACCTATCATTCTTCTAGATCTATCTCTATAGATCTTCATACCGAGAATGTAGGATGATTCTCCCAAGTCCTTCATGGTGAAGTTCTTTGATAGCCATACTTTGACTGATTGTAGCATCGGTATATCATTTCCTATAAGAAGTATATCATCCACATACAATACAAGAAATGTTACCGTACTCCCACTAACCTTCTTGTAGACACATGGTTCATCTATGTTTTTTGATAAAACCAAACTCTTTGATTGTCTCATCAAAACAGATGTTCCATCTACAAGAAGCTTGCCTTAAACCATATATGGTTCGCAGCAGCTTACACACTAGGTGTTCATTTCTCTTGGAAAGAAAACCCTTTGGCTGTGTCATATACACTTCCTCCTCAAGTTCCCCATTGAGGAAGGCCGTTTTCACGTCCATTTGCCAGATCTCATAGTCGTAGTAAGCAGCAATCGCAAGCAAAATCCGAATTGATTTTAACAGGGCTACAGGCGATAAAGTTTCATCAAAGTCAATCCCTTGCCTTTGTTTGAATCCTTTTGCCACGAGCCTGGCCTTATAGGTCTCCACCTGGCCATCTGCTCCAATCTTTCTTTTGTATACCCACTTGCACCCAATAGGCTTAACACCTTCAGGCGCCTCAACCAGAGTCCATACTTGGTTGGTATACATAGATTCTATTTCGGATTTCATGGCACTATGCCATTTCTCTGAGTCAACACTACTCATAGCCTCATTATAGGTCACAGGGTCGTCATCATCAATGATTGACAACTCATTGTCATTCTCAATGACAAGGCCATAATACCTCTCAGGTTGGCGAGACACTCTCCCTGTCCTACGAATGGGCTGTTCCACAGAAGGTTGTTCAGTCTGAACAGGTGTTTCCACTTGATCCGTAGTAGTTTGTGCTTCTTGAACTTCATCAAGTTCAATTTTGCTCCCACTGTTTCCTTCAAGGATAAACTTCTTTTCCAAGAAGGTAGCATGTCTGGAAACAAACACCCGATGATCGGTGTAAAAGTAATACCCCAAAGTCTCTTTAGGATATCCCACAAAATTACATTTTACGGATCAAGATTCCAGCTTATCTGGGTCAACTTTCTTGACATAAGCTGGACATCCCCAAATCTTAACATGTTTAAGACTCGGTTTCCTTTCTTTTCATATCTCATATGGTGTTTGAGGAACAGATTTGGAAGGCACCTTATTTAGTAAATATGCTGAGGTTTCCAATGCATAACCCCATAGGAATACTAGAAGATTCGCATAGCTCATCATGGACCGAACCATGTCTAACAAAGTTCGATTTCTCCTTTCAGATACCCCATTTAACTGTGGAGTATATGGAGGAGTCCACTGGGAGACTATACCATTTTCTTTGAGATAATCTAGAAACTCTCCATTCAAGTATTCACCACCTCGATCTGATCGAAGAGTTATAATACTGTGTTTGGTTTGTTTCTCCACTTCATGTTTATATTCTTTGAACTTTTCAAAGGCTTCAGACTTGTATTTCATCAAATACACATATCTGAATCTAGATCTATCATCTATGAAAGTAATGAAGTACGAAAATCCACCCATAGCTTGCGTAGATATTTATCCACATACATCTGTGTGTACCAATCCTAGCAAATCTGCAGCCCTCTCTCCATGTCCACTAAATGGAGATTTGGTCATTTTACCCAATAGACAAGACTCGCATGTAAGATATGATTCAAAATCAAAGGGGTCAAGTAACCCTTCCTTATGCAATGTCCGCAGTCTATTTTCACTAATATGACCTAGCCTACAGTGCCATAAATAGGTCAGATTTTCATCATCTCATTTTCTTTTATTAGTTTGTTCAATCGGAAGTAAATCATGCTCTACGTCACATACATACAGACCATTATTTAAAATGCCACGTCCAAAAAGAACATTATCTCTAAGGATAGAACATTCATTATTCTTAATAATAAATGAAAAACCATCCATATCCAACATAGGAATAGAAACAATATTCCTCGCAATAGAGGGAACATATTAACAATTATTCAAAATAATAGTCTTGCCCGTAGGCATATGTTTACTAAATGATCCTACAGATATGGCCGGAACCCTTGCTCCATTGCCTATACGTAAAATCACCTCATCTTTTTCAAGAGTCCTACTTCCCTTTAGTTCTTGCAACGAATTGCAAATATGAGAACCACAGGCGGTATCTAATACCCAAGTAGAAATTTGACCTAGTGACATATTAACTTCGATCATGAACATGCCTGAATCAGAAGCGGTAGTCTTACTACCCTTCTTCTTCTTCAATTCTGCAAGGTAAACCTTGCAGTTCCTCTTCCAGTGCCCCAACTTGTTACAGTGAAAACAAACAGCTAAATTAGGACCAGTCAACTTGTGAGCATCTAGTATGCTCCGGAGTGATAGTGCAGAAGACATGACGAATATAGTAAATTTGTAAATGATAAACACAACAACACTTACCAAATATTCAATTTCATTTCAAAACACTATATGAATCGGGTCTTTATTAATAAGTGTCTCCCACTAGTTTATCTAATTTTTTCAACCCCCTAAGTGAAAATTAAGCATTCGTAATGCTAGTGGGAATAGGGATCCTACATTCCATCACACAACCTCGGCTGTGGCACGAAACGTCATGTGATGTTCAATAGGCAGACAACTCTTGTCAATCACATCTTATGTTATTCCCTAATATAAGTTTAACCTCTTTAATAATTGAGTCACGGTTGTGGCACGACAAACTCAATATTCTAAGCCAAGTCTAACCCAACATTTCGTACAATTGAATCAGTCTCCAACGGCCCACGGCTGTAGCACATACCGACCTTTAGATTCTAATTCAATGTACACATCTCTATGTAATAGACAAGTATTTCTTATTTCGAAATCAAAGCCCTCAGCTGTAGCACGAAACGACAATGATTTAAAAATAAGAACTACTTTCTACCATGTTGGAAGGCTATGACCGACACAAGCCCGTTGTGTCATTGGCCAATTACTATTTGATATTATTTAATTTTAGAGGGATTATATTATGTTACAATCATAATTATATTATAAAGAGATTCTTCCTTTTAAATTAAATATTTCAAATCAATAATCGATAATCAGATGATTCCCAGATCGGGTGGAGCATTGTCAAGAGGCGTCAGTTAATAACCCTTTCTTACAGATAGAATTCTGTTGTTGACAGAATCATCCTTTCTCTCAATATTGAAAATTCATATTCAATTACGTGTTTCATAAACACAAGAATCTCATGATCGTATTCATAATATTTATTGTTAAGGCAAGAAATGATTCCTATTCTAGATTTTCTAGAGCACGCCTTATATTGATTTAAGTTCACCTAAATCTATCATCGCATGGTAAACATAGGCATATATCTCATATATATAATTAAATAAATAAGTAAATGTAAAGTGCAATAAAGTAAATGTGTTTGGTTATGGCCCCATCCTATGTGATCTTTATCAAGCTCATGATAAAGATCAAGGTCAATCTAATATGGTGATGGAAATAAATACAACTACTTATTACATAAGTCTTCTTTTTTGTTTAGACTTCTTGTATGCCTCGTCTTCTTCTTTGTATCACCTCCATTGGATAGCCTTCTTGAGTCTTCAATTACATTACATGATTGAAAGTAAAACTAATCTAATGAACTTACAAGAATAACTTGAGTTACATTCGAGATTTATGATTACAAAGATTGACGACATGCAAGTCGTATTTAAAATCAAAACCAAAACCATTACACTACGGTCGAAAGGCCATAACCATCCACCATGCTCATACAACACATAAAAGCATGTTAAAATACATAATCTGATCTTAACATATCATATTATCCATGATCTAATCATAAAAAGAAAATATGACAAAAATCAGAAAAATCATAATCAAATCAGAAAAACAAGAATCACTGTTTACGGGCAGTAAACGACGTCAAACGCCTTACAGACGAGTCGTTGATAGCATCAGCTATCAGTTTTGTTCAGACGCTCGTTTACCTATGAAATAGGGTATTCGTTTGCGTAAATCGGACACCAGACCCAGATTTCAGCAAATCAATTCAGAATCCGTATCTAATATGATTCTCATAATTAGAACAAACATAAATCATGTATATATAAGTATATATACAGATTACATAATCATCTTATGATTATAAAACTCACATGAATATCATATATTCAAAACCATACATATATAAGCATATTATATCAACATCAAATCATGGTGAATCACGTACATGCTCATATATCGAAAACAGTTAAACACATAAACGAATTTAAAAACTTTCCGCAAGTACCTCTGATGCCATTGAGGGTTTTTAGCACATAAACGCAGTGAAAACGTAAATTTAAATCTTAAAAAACCGAAACCCTTCGCAGGATCCATGCAAAAAATAATATTTAATTCGTAGTTCGGTCTGTTTACCTTAAGAAACGTTAATGGAAAGATGGAGGTCTTTAATGGCGATCCAAAAATGATGAACGGAGATCCTTAGCAGCTGTTCCTCAAGTGTGAAGCACTCCACCGGTATCCACCAAGAAAACGATGTAATGGAGAAGGAGGAGGTGGAGAGAATTAGGGTTTTGTAAAATTTTTAGGTTGAGGCAAAAATAAGGTCTATAATAGTATATTTATAGGCAAAAATTTCAGCTAAAAATTTTCCCATAAAATATTATTATTATTAACCCTTTATTATTCTCACTAATAATTAAAACACCTTTTAATTATTAATCATTTTTCTAAACTCTTTAGAAATAATTCTCTCACTTGATTTAATTTCCAAAAATTAAATTCTTAATTAATAATATTAAGAACCTTTTCTTAATTAATTTATAATCAATTAAATCTCATTTAATCAATTATTAAATTTGCCAATTAATTATTTATTTCATAAATAAATAATTATCAGTCATTATTAATTAATTCCTCCACCATTAAATTATTCTCTTTTATGGTGTGACCCTGTAGGTTCAATATTAAGCCGGTAGTAGAAATAAATAATAATAAAACTATTTTATCATTATTTATATAAATTCTCTAATTCATTAAATATGATTAATTAATTAATCATATTTAATCTACATCGTGAGGGATACTTCTCAGCATATCGTGACTATCCGGATAATACGAATTCACAGCTTAGAATACCAAGAACCTATTCAGTGAGTAGTTACCGTACAATTAATTCCTTCTACCCTGCAATGTCACGATTAAATACAAGGCATGGAACTTGTGTCAAGCCTATCTTATTTAATCACTTGCTTTCCCATTCACTATGCTTAGTTCTATTTAATGTAAATTAGAAACTCCTTTCTAATTTCATTCACTCTGGCCAGAGATTCCTGAACTAGCATAAGTGGATCAGCATTGAACATTCTCTTCCTTCACTGGAAGGGGTAGATCCTTTATTGATCATACACTATCTTCGTGTACAAATTCCTATACCCAGTAGAGCCCTTATAATTGTCCCTTGAGACTAAGAACTAAACCAAAGCATAGTTCAGTGTACACAAGATGACTATGATGACCTCAAGTCTAAGGATACTTGTACAACTATCACTATGTGAACAACTGCTGACACGTGAGTGAACTCCATCAGTTGTTCAGCTGTGTGAGTCATGTTCAGTAAACTTATTCTATAATAAGCACCTACATACTAGCTATAGTGTCACCACAAAAATGTCTATGATAACAGACATCCTTCATAATAAAGCAGGCATAGTATGCACCGATCTTTGCGAATTATTAATTACCAGTTAATAATCCTACGACCAGGAACTATTTAAGTTTAGAGTTATCATCTTTTAGGTCTCATTATTATGATCTCATCACAATCCATAAAAAGCTTTACTCCAAACTGTGGTATATCTTATTTAAACATTTAAATAGATAGACCTGCAATAAAAACAAAACAAGTCTTTTATTAATATCAATGAAATCAAAACAGATTACGTAAAAGTTATTCCTAAATCCTCATACATGATTGGACTTAGGACATATCTATTTCAGATTGATGGTGTCGGCTTGAGTCTGACTGGTAGACAATGATATAGGGGAAGTGCTGCCCAAATTTTTTGAAATTACCCTACATGTAAGGATAAAGAAGTATATTGTCGTTCTTGTCAGTACTCCAAATAACTGTGATCTCGGTTCTTGAGAAAGTTATCATGCCCAAACTGACTTTATATAATTGGTCTTTGATTCCAGTTAGCTAGTCAGCACTTGGTTTCATTGATCCGTTCATTGATCAACTTTATCAACTAATGGTTAGCTAAATGGGGATCGATTCCAATTAGATTGAGTCAAGCTCTAACATGATTTTCAGATCCGAAATCAAAGCGGTTAGCAAATTGAAGGAAGTGATGGCATTAGCAGAAATTGAAAGTTTAGTGGAATTAGCGTGATGTTATTGCAAACATATGCGGGATTTTATCTAGATGAATACGCCCTTTTCGATAAACAAGAGGAACAGAAAGTAATTGGTACATGCTAGTAGGAAAAATATTTTCAAGAATTGAAGGTTCAAGATAAGCAAAGAGATTCTATCATCTATAATAGCATTCCAGGAAGGACTTGAAAGTGTACCCATATCGAATGGCGATTGAATAAAAGTTTTAGAAAGCTCGTGAATCCAAGTCTTCGAGGTAAGACGAAGACTAACGAAGTCTGCATGTGAACTCAGGAAAAAAAATGTTGATCAATGGGAAAAAAAGCTGAATATGCGATCAATGATAATTTAAGTGAGGTTAAGAAAATTAGGTTTTATGATTTTTAAATCATAAATAAATCATTTAATAAATATTTAATAATTAAATATTAATCGTTAAATAATTAAACCTCGAATAATTATACTTTTAAAAGAATATTGATATAATATTCCTCAAATAGTTTATGTTTAAGTAATTTAATAATCTTTAATATTTAATCGGGTTGAAACAAATAATCGTTGGAGTATGCTTCTCCCATAATCAATGAATAGTTATATAATATTTATTATTCGAACAATAAAATATAGTTGAGGGAATACGATCTTTGGAAATCGATTTAATAAAAGTTTGAGGTATTTAATATTTTGTAAGCGGACGTCAAGTCCCTTAAAACGTACTACTATGGACTTTTAATCGTCCTATAATATCACCAGAATGATTTCCGGGTTTTTATTTTTAAATCCCGACCGACTCTCGGTCTTGTAATTATACATCACGCTTAGAGCGGAGTTAAACATTTTACGACATATACTTATCGTGCAATATCGCTACATTATACGAAAACTCAATTACTAAGTATCATGACAAGCATGGTATTTATGCAATGATAATAAAATAATACTTTCTCAACACAACAGTAAATGGAGTTGGGTTCGTAAACTTGCCTGGGTATCTCGAGGTGGAGGATGCTTTAGGTTCCGCTCGAAAATCTATAATCATAAACATAATTCGTTTTGTTAGGTCCCGTTCTAATTTACGGTGACTCACACTCATATGCTACTTATTATGCACCCTCTCAACTCATATTATCCTTATCATTTCTTTAAGTCCTAATTTACATTATGGTCGCTTCCTTTTTCAAAGTATCTTAAGTCCGTTTTCCATTTTCATCGTCAGCTCCGCTTACGGATTCTACGGTTTTCTAATCGCATGGTCTCGGCTCTAATATTTTTATAAAATTGAAAATTCATTATTTTTACTTGCAATTTTATGGAAGTTAAGGAACTATATTTAATACTCTCTGTAAAAATTTCATGATTTATGAATATTTTTAAGTCGATCCTTTTTATTTTTAAAGTTCGTAATTCGTAGCAATTTTTGCCGCGTAAATCACTTTTAGTAAAACGGCCATAACTTTTGATCCGTAAATCGGAATCCCGTGATTCAAGCGCCTAAACGATACTTATAACATTTTCTATCATAATAAAGTGTTATTTTTCAAGAAACTACCGTTTACATCTTCGGGATTTTCTGCAGAAACTTTAATGTTACATTTTATTTGTTTTAGCGAGACTACGGTTACGATCCGAGTTTCGTTTATGCCTTAAATATTTATACTACCACCAAAAATCAACATATCATCATCAACACACTAATTCCTCTCAAGAACATCATGTTCTTGAGGCAACAACCATCAACCTTAACTCTACTTAGCTAAACATCAAGATTACAACAATACTTTCACCAAAACTAGGTTTATAACTATGTTCTAAAAGAATCTTGAACTTAAATCTTAAGTAAGGATGGGTCAAAGATTTATACCTTTCTTGAGAGCTTGAGATGTGTTCTTGATGATGATGAAGTCTTGGGAGTGCTTGGTACGGTTTTTGGAACCTAAAATAACTATTAAAATCAAGAAACCAAATAAAAGTTACTATTCATACTATTCACTATCATCTTTCTTGAATTTATTTCACCCATCAAACCTTGATAAAAAGAGCTTAAAGATTTATCTTACCTTAGTTTAGGAGGTATGAAGCTTGAGAATTAATGGGGGAATTTTTCCATGGCTAGAGCTTGGTGTTTTGAAAATGATTTCTTCTTCTTTTTGTAGGGCCGAATGAAGCTTCTTGGGAGAGAGGGAGAGAAATTTGTGTTTGCTTCTTGGAATAATGCTTGTGTTTAATTTTTTATTCTCTAGTATATGTCCTAGGATAGATTTATGTTGGCAATCCTTGGACAAATCTAGCTAGCCCTTTCTAGAATTACAAGTTAAGCTAGTAGTTTAGCCATTAGCTTTACTATTCTCTTAGCCTTAGATGATCACCCTACAACCTTAGATTACTATTTGATAAAGTAACCATGGTTACTTTTCTACCATGGTTAGTTAGTGCGATACGTTTATTTAATCATTTACGCGTTTGTTCAATCGTTTAAACATTTTCGTAATAATTTCTCGTAAACGGTTCGCGGCGTAAATCCTTTCGTATATATTCTTTATATTTTGAAGTATCATCCTTGTATATAAATCCGTAGGGTTTTAAATTTATGATTATATTGTGATTCCCGTAATCCTCGATGATTCGTAAATATGGTCATTTTTCAAAGTTCATTTTCTTCGAAAACTATTAGCGTTTGCATATACTCATTTGGTACGTATAATCATGTTATTAACTCCGAAACTCAATTTCTCATGCACAACATAGTGTGGGCTAAAAAAAATTTCCCGTCTATCAGGGTTACTATTCATTAATCATTTTACAAGGTCTCAAAGATTCGAGTTATTATATTACTATTCATAAAGGTCTTTTACCGATGACAAAAATTTGGGTTCTTATAGAGACTCTTTGGAAAATTTAAGAATATGCACCTATGCAACAATGATATGGTTATTATCCAATGCTAAGACAAATAACAAGTTGAGATTGTTTATAACTAAGAATTAAACTAACAATTATAACTAAGAGAACAAGAATGGTTGAATTAATATATATGACAAATATGGGATCCTAACTTCATTAAATACTTCATTCAATAGCCTTTTTGTTCCTAACCTTAGCATGTAATGGTGATGACACTAATCAGATAACACAAAACTAGTAAACACCAACTTTCATTGTACGAATACCCTACTACCAAGCATCCACAAAAGAGATAGAAGTTGAATAGACACCAATTATGCTTAGTCCTTATATGTCTATAAGAATTGAAAACATAACGGTTTAATGCGCAAGTTATCTATCGTGATTACATAGGGCAAGTAAGATGGTTAAAATTACTTACGAATCATGCATAACAATTATACATGAACCTATGCTAGCATGGCAAGTTCTAAATCTCTATATTCTCTTTCGCTTCAATAGAGATTAACACGCTATCTTATATGTTAGCTACGCACATAAGACGAATAAGCACAACCAATACTAGGATATCAATCAATCACCACACACCAAGATATTGAAATAAATTAACTATAGAAATCCATAAGTAAATCTGTTAGAACCCCACGATAACGATTAGTTCATAATCGAACTCATCATCACCATGGGTTCCAATGAAAGCATGATATAAAATAACTTAAGAGTACTAAGGTTCAAGAACAAATCGAAAACAAGCATATAAGTATAAACTATATTAAGGAAAACAAAAGTCTCCTTCTCCATAGCCTTCTCGTGCTCTCTAGGTCTTCTTATTGCTCTCACAGGTCTCCTTGTTAAAAACATCTTTTTATAGGTATATATAGGCTCCAGGATGAGCAGGATTCTCAAACTCTTCAATTTCGACTAAAATCAGGATTCTGGGGTAGAAACCGGGCGCGGGCGTGCTGTTTTCGGGCGCGGCCGCGCTGAAATAGTGTTTTCAGTGGCGCGGGCGCGCTGACATTCTGGAATTTTTCTGACAAATCTTCTTTTGGCCATATCTTAAGTTCTGCTCGTCAGAATTAGGCGATTCAACTGCCCACGCGAAGCTAATGAGATTCTCTACAAATTGAGAATGGCCTAGGCTTCCAATTCTGAACTCTTTTCAGCATATTTCCTTGAAAAACTCTTTTCTTCGTATAACTGATGTCTTAAATGCAATAACACAAAGACACATCAAAAATACCAACTTGAGCCCAAAATACCAACTTAAGCCTGAAATGAAGCATTCCAAGTAGATATAAAATCTACTTATCAAGTACTCCCAAGGGGGAGCTATCTAAAACCTCTCCAATTCAATTGGAGGTTCCTCATATAGGGACAACTCCCCTCACAACCCTAGCAGATATTGCCTTGACAGTTGAAGCTAGGAGTACAATTTCCCATGATCCTGTCATAGGGGAGGAAAGCGTAGCACATTCAAGTGCCAGTGTGTTGCAAGATACACAAGGATTTGAGGCTGGTGTACATGACAGTAACCCAGTCAAATCCCCTCCAATTCAATTGGAGGTTCCCACTACAAGCGGAGGACAACACACTATCAAAACCACAGAGCCATCTGTGAGTCAAACTGTGACCCCAGTCACAGGTGTTTTTCGATGAACCATCCATCTCACAACCTCAACAACCTCACATACTTTCTCAGTGGCTGCAAGAATCTTCTTCTCAACCAGCTTCTATAGATGATCTACTAGTAGAGCAGATATCTGGACTGGCCAACATCTCACAACATCTCTTGACTTCAAATATGAGCAACCAGGACTATCAAGCTATAATGCTTGCTTACAATAAAGAGGTTGAGGAGCAAAAGGAGAAAATTGTCAATGATGTTGAGCCAGATGGGAATATGGATGCATGTCTGTCTAATGAATTTTCCTTGGAGTTGAATCAAGTTCTGGCCAGATTCAGAGAAGAGTATGTTACTATTCTGGGCAGTAATGCAAAAGACTTGAGTTCGGAAGCTATCTATGATGCCATTACAGATGTATACAAAGCTAAGCTCAAAGCATTTCATCTGTTTGGTAAAGCTCTTGAAATCAAGCTTACTGGCCATGACGGCAGAATCAGGAAACTGGTGGATGAGAAAATGGACAAGATCATACCATCTCAAGAGAAGATCTCTTCTAAATTCAAGCATTTTTCTGAGCAAATGGCTAGGATGGATCTTGCCTCTATTGAGAAGGAAGTCAAAAACCTCAAACTATCCTTCGACAATCTCCATACAGTGGTCCAACAACAAATTACTCACTCAAATGAGACCAAGGTCTAGCTGGATCAACTTCACCAGAGCAGATTTAAGCCTTCATCTTTGCTAATGGAACGAATCAAATAGGTTGTAGAAGAACACTTTGGCACATCTAGCAGCTCTTATCAGCCTGGATCCACTTCAACAAATCTGCAAATTCAGTCTCTTCAAGGTCAAGTCACAGCATTACAAGACTCCAACTCTTCTATCACTACACAAGTTCAGACCTTGACATCTCTTGTCAAGAGCCAACAAACAGATATCTAAACCCTGGTGGACTCCCATAAGCATCTTCAAATGCAGAATTCTATAGCCTTGGGAGCCATCATGGGTAAACTCAACATACCACTACCTTCTTTGCTTGAACAAGTAAGGCCTGATATTCCTACTCCCCTTCTAATGCCTGTCAACAAGACTATGGGGGAGATAGAGGCTAGGTTGACACGATCAAGGTCATCTCAACAGCAAGTCCTGGGCGCTGAAAAGAAATCTAAAGAAGTTGATCTTGATATGAAGAGACTTATTAGGGCTGCTGAAGGACCTAGTCTGAGCAAAGAGTTTGACGAACTACTCACAGCTCTAAAAGCTTCTCTTAATAATAATCACTTCACATACAAGAAGGCCCTGGACAAGACAATCAATTTCATAAGAGTGATCGTGGTCAATCAGGACAACTTTTTGGACAAGAGAATAGTGATCAATGCAAATGACTCGGGGACATACAGATGTATGCAAGTGTCCTTAAATTACCTTGTCTCAAGGAGGGCACCTGATTTAGATATCTTCATCAGCAAAGTTAAAGTTATAACTCATGAAGATACCTTGCTATTGACTGAATTGAGGGATGCTCAAAGGGCTGCTTTTCCTGAAGCATATTTACAGCCAAGCAAGGGCATAACATACATCTGTCCAAACACCAATCAATTCAAACATTTTCAGATCCCCAAACTATGTGTCATGAGCAACAAGAAGCTTATCATGATCCTAGAAACTGGCTTAAGAGCTAAGGAAAACAAGAACAATGATGATATGGAAATGATAAATCTACTGAGGAGATATCTGGAAAATGCACAAGCCAACTTTCCCAAAACTCAAATCAACAAGGATGACTTGGATGATGGTGAGCAGAAGAAAAATGATCAAAATCCTTCTGGCTCAAATCCAAGTGGGTCCAGTAAGCCATCTGGCAGCAAGGATGGAGAGAAGAAGAAGGAGGATGACAAGAAAGATGAAGAAAGGTAGAGAAAAGGTGAGAGGAAGAGCAGAAAGCCTCATGATGATTCAGAAACTCAGAAAACCCTAAAAATCCAAACACAACCAACTCAAACCTCATCTCAATCTACAACATCAACTATCTCAAACATTAAACCTTCCCAACCATCTAAGCCAAAATTTATGTATAAACAAACATCCAATTCTTTTCTAAAATTTCCAATCACCTCAAGACAAACTAATCTCAAGAAAATGACAACCCAACCTTTAGCCAAACCTTCACTAAAATTCAAGCTCAAATCTGTTGGGAAAAAACCTAAGAAAGTCAAGCCTATAAAGAAAAGAGAAGTCACTGAAAGGGCCATCTGGAATTGCTTTAAGGAATCTGAATTTCTGCCTCCAAATTGGTGCATTTCAGATGAAGACCATTTCCAATTTCTAGCTGAGGAAATTGTTAAAGTTTGGATTATATCCTTGAGAGAAGTTAGAATTTATTTTGAGGATGGTACATTCACTCTTCTAGATAAAAGTTTAATGGATTCTTTGGCTCCCACAGAAATTAAGAGAGTGATAAGTTTGTTAAAAGACAAGGATACTGCTACAAGGGCATGGAGATCATCTCTAGCTGAATGGTTGATTGAAAGGGAGGAAACAAAGAAAAAAATGAGGCTGGAGCTGAAGAAAGAAGAAGGAGGCATGACAAAGAAATAGACATGTACATAAAAAGATCAGAATAGTTAAAAGCAAAAGGAATGAGCAGAATTTTTAAAGATGGGAGATTTCTAAACATCAAAGCTGGTGGATTCTCAAGATTCTGCCTAGAGGTTCTGGATAATGGTTATCCTAAGGCAACAAGATAAAAAGTTGTAGAAGCTCTAAGTGGAACAGTTATCATAGAAGAACTTGAAATTCTTGACCATTTGAAGGATAAACTTAGAGAAGAAGCATATGCAAAAACTGTCTTTACCTGAGTCTTATAATCATTGAACCTTGTGAATCTTATGTTGTACAAGTTGTAATTCTATCAAACTCTATGTATTAATTTTATTCTCCATCATTTCAAACTTGGGGTTAGTCTTGTTAACATGCATGAATTTATGTTATGCAATCTTCTCAAAAATTGGGGGAGATTGTTGCAAAAGACATGCTTGTACTTTAACAAGACTAAGACATTTTGTCAACCCTAAGTAATTTGTATTGTTATCTTAATCTGTATTTTGTACTTGTAACATTTAAAGTCTGTAAAAATGTCAAAGGAGTGATAAGTGGCATTTTATACCACTTAGAACGTCTTAAAATAGCTTAAATTGGTGTCTTGAAATCAAGTATTTTGTGTATTTGATGCGTTTTTCTAGTGTTTGTGCATTTCAGGGTATTAGTTGCATTTCGGGGGAGTAATCATCAAGAATAAGCCTTGACATGTGTCTATCATTGCGAGAGGAAAGAGAGGAGCATATTACAGCGAAGAAACGGAGCAAACTCAGAAAAATTCCAGCAGGGGTCTGAGCGGCCGCTCAGCTATGCTGAGCGGCCGCGCAGGGTCGGGAAAAAAGAATATTTATTTTAGACTTCTATTTCTGTTTGTCTTCCAACTTCTGTGTAATCTGAGTTTTATGGGACTTCTATATAAGTAGATTCAGAGACGTTTTCACTAAGGTTGAATCGTTGTATTAAGCAAGGAGAGAAGGAGATAAGGAAGAAGACCGTTTTAGCACACCGCAACGAAGAGGAAGCATATTTTCTTGTGATTCTTTATTTCGTTGTAACATTGGATGCTAGTTTTCTTGCTTTGAACCTATTTACTCTTGTGACGTACTCTGGTTTAATATAATTAGTTTAGTTATTATTCTCTTGTGTTTATTTATCATGTTTTCATATAAACCCGTGATGACGATAAGTACTATCATGGGCTAATCGTGATCATGGGGTCGTAACGGATTTACTATGGAATTCTTTAGTTAATTGTTTAATACCTTAGTGTGTGATGATTGTATGATATCTAGTATTGGTTGTGCGTATTCGTCTTATGTGCGTCGCGAACATATAAGATAGGGTGTTAATCTCTTGTGAAGCGACGGTGGATCTCGAGATTTAGAACTTGCCATGCTAGCATAGGTTCATGTATGATGTTGCATGATTAGTGGGTAACTGTAACCGTTTTATTCGCCCTGTGTAATCAAAAGGAATAACTTGTGCTTAAATCATTATGTTGTCAATTTCTGTAGACATATAGGGACTCAACATAATTGATGCTTATTCAACTTCTATCTTAATTGTGGATGTTTGGTAGAATGGTATTAGTATAATGAAAGTTGGCTTTTATCAGTTTCGTGTTATTCGATTAATATCATCACTGTTGCATGCTAAGGGTAATAACAATGACTATTGAAGGAAGTAGTAATGAAGTTGTGATCTCATGAGTGTTTTAATATTGTTAATTCGAAGTGTTAATTAAGTGGTTAATTTTAGTAGTTGATAATTAGTTAATCAAAATCTAAGTGTTATTGTCTTAACATTGATAATTAATCATACATTGGTGAGTGAGTTTAATTGAACATAATTAGTCTGAGTCTCTGTGGGAACGAACTAGAAAGTATTCTATATTACTTGCGAATACGTATACTTGCGTGTGTTATTAGCGCGTGTTTTCGCCCTAACAAGGAGCAGACTGGAGCCTTTTTCTAATAAACAGTATCAAGCCTAAGAATTCTATCTGGAAGAAGATCAAGAAGATCATGCCTCAGAAGAATTATGAAGAAGCTTGGAGTTGAATAAAGTTATTTTAGGAAAAATACTTTAAGTCAAGATCTCTATAAGTCACAGATTTAATTTTATAGAGAAGTCATTCGAGAACTCCAAAATGGCTTATCGAGAAGTCAGGAAAGCTACTAGAAAACTCAGTAAGATATCGACAAGTCAAGAAGACATGAAGGTTGGACATATCGACAAATCATTTCTTCACTAGAGAACTCAGAGTTATCGACAAGTCTACATTCATTAGAGAACTCTGAGTTATCAATAAGTCTAAGTCTACTAAAGAACTCAGAGATATCGATAAGTCTAAATTTACTAGAGAACTCAGAGACATCGACAAGTTAAATTTTGACTTGAGAACTATGAGATATCGACAAGTTAAATTTGACTAGAGAACTCTGAGATATCGAAAAGTCAAGAAGCTACTAGAGAACTAAGAGTTATCGATAAGTCAAAGTGAAAATGTGAAGATTAGAGGTCTCGACAAGCTAAAATTCTCTTATAGGGAACTGAAGACCTCTACAAGCCAAAATAAATATAGAGTACTAGAGTTCTCGATAAGCCAATATACTTATCGAGATGTTAGGTGCTCTATAGACCTAAAACTGGAGATCTCGAGGTAAAATCTCAATGTACAAGTTACAGATCAGTTCAATATCCAAGATTAACAATCAACAAACAATCCAAACAGCTGGATTGACAAGTCTACAAAAAGCAGCTTGAAGAATGTGCAAGATCAATGGTAAAGATTAACTGACAAAGGAAAATCAAAGTGAACACGGGATGCTAAAGATATGCTAAGCCAGAAATGGAAGATCTACTTTTCTATAAATAGAAATGATAAGTGACAGTTTAGAAAATCTAATAGCATGTCTTATTACACACTGTGTAAACCAGCAGTTAACTGAGTTATAAAGTTAACACTGGTTCTTAGTCAGTTGTAATAATTTAGATCAAATTTCTTGTAACACTCCCAAGAAGAAGCTAAGCTCTTTATCAACAAAGAGCCTAGAAATTTTGTAGCAAAACAATCTTAATTTTAACATAAAATTAAGTGAGTTTTGAAGATTTGTGTTCTTTATTTTTTGCAAGCTTAAATTCTGCATGAACACATTTTATTACAAGATTTAGTTTACTTTGTTCAACCATAAACATTAAAGAAAAGCATAAAACAGTAAAACACATTTACCCCCTCTGTGTGTTATTCATTTCCTAACAGTATATTAGTAGTATACATCGTAAACATTATAAACAATATGTATGAGCTGCAATACAACTTAGCAAATAACATTTACCTATAAAAAATAATACGCTGCGGTTTCCGCCCAGTTGCTCTTCGAAATGAAATGAGTAGTTCCCTGCAGCAAAGAATACTTATTATAGCATGGGTTCCCCCTTCCACAATTTAATAGGTTTAAGTTCGAAATGATTTTATCCCACCAGATATATTTCTATTAGCAAAAAAACTAACTGATAAACAAAAAATATATGAATGCACAGCACAAACTTCTTGAAAACAGCTTGAGATCATACTTTATCATGCCACCCTTTATAGTTCCTCTAGTAGGGTCCTCCCAGGTCTTGTACAGATCTTGGATTAGCTCTTGCCGATGTGCTTGGGCACAAACTAGGCCAACATACTTGGTAACCTTCGGCCAGTCTTGCTAAGCAACAACCTGTAATTCCAATGACCAACTGATTCATATTGAAGACCGCAATATATTTTAACAATGTAGTGACAAACTGACAATACAAAGAAAAATCACAAAGCTAGAATATTATATTTGAGAAAATTCATATCGCTGCTATTGAGGGACTTGAATCTTCCCCTGGGTGAGGATGTGTGACATTAGCACGAAATATTATGGTAGGCATATCACTAAAAAGAAGAATGCGCCTTGAAAGTGCACCAACAAGGACTGTATTTCTTCCGCCAACTTTTACATTAATTTTTAAGGCCACATTTACAAGATTAGCATTCAAAGTTTTAAGTGATAAACAATTCAGAACCACAATTCACTGATGTGTTAAAGTAGCTTAATCAAACAATTCACATAATAGATCACTAAGTTTATCAGGTTCCAAAACTGTTTGTCATCACTAGTGGACTGTTTTAATTCAATGGTGCTTAAAGTATAATTACACTGAGAAAACATAAGCCTATTCACCACTTCATCAAGTAAAGTAAACAATTTATACCAGTTTAATAACAATATCTTTATCAAAAAGTTGAAGCTGGTTTTATTTTTAGAGAGCTAAAATATTAAGTTACGACTTTTAACTATAAAAATCTTAAAATACTAACCTTTTTCAAGCAAAAAATACCAAAATATAAATAAAATTATAAGCTAATCATGAGCGAATGAACATATACCAAGCTAATTATGAGTGAAATATAGGAACTATAATTCCTGCTTTCTGGAGTTAAAAGTCAATAAAATTTCTAACTGGCCATTTCCAGAATTTCAATAAAATAAGAGCTATCAAGCCAATGAACAATCATTTCTAGAAACTATAGCCATTTTAAAAAAAACATATGCATTATCAGATTACCCTGTTGTGGCTCACTATACAGCCCAGCTGCTGTCCAATTCTTAACCCTTTTCATAAGATCTGCGACATAATCACCTTTATTGTTGTACTTGAATCAGTTATTCCATATTAATTCCACGTCCTTGTACATGTCTTCTGAATTTAAGTATGTCGCACCATTCTCAAGATTGCTACATATTGTACCAAAATCCATTGATGTATCAATGACTTCAAAGTAATCCTGAAACTCACACAACAGTAAGAAAAGAGTATCAATCAACTTGCATATTGATATATATATAGTATCAGAAATATGGATACTGGAAAACCTCAACAAACTATGAGAATGTTTCTAAGGAACTGCTATGAATCTACCATTCTGATATTAGTAATAGCAAACCACACAGTATCTACTTTAAATTCAATATATCCATCTATAGTCCGTACATCATTTATCTTGGAACAATTTAATATAAAATTCCAACCATAAAATTTAATGAATGGAGTAAGTACATTTAAAAATATGCATGGTAAGACATATTTCACATATTTATCGTAAGGAATCCGCTAAAATGCAATCTTTTTTCCTAAAATGAGAATCAGAAACTAAAAAATGCAAGACATGTTTTCAAGGTACCTCTAGAGCAGTATCTAGCTCCTGCTTGCTATACAAGGTGATCAGTTCCTGTTGAAGATCCTGTCCCAGCCTCCATGCCGGAGTCAACATCATTCTTATTAAAATCATTTGTTCCAGAATTATCTTCTGTACTTACATTAGATACATGGGGAACTCCTTTGCCTGGAAGCATCACCAAATGCCTTTTAGATCTTCCATTCTTATTTCCATGTTTACGCTTCATCTTTAATACTACACATATAAAGAACTATTATTTATTGCGGTAAGAATGTGAATCTAATATATACAAATATCTCTTAGCTTATGACTAGCCACCACTAAACAAGAGTATTAACTACCAATTCCCAATACACAAGCAAAGAGAAACAGTGAGCACGTATCAAACTGAATTACTAATAAATATTAAGTTATAACTTTTAACTCTAAATTCCTACTTTCTGGAGCTAAATTGTGATAAGTGGATTTTATATCCACTTGGAACGCTTTATTATAAGCTTAAATTGGTGTTTTGGACTCAAGTTGGTATTTTGATGTATTTTTATGTTATTGCATTTAAGGTATCAATTAAATGAAGAAATGAGATTTTAAAGAAAATATGATGAAAAGTGATCAGATTTGGAAGTCAAGGCCATTGTCAAGTTGTAGAGAATCTCATTAGCTTCGCGTGGGCAGTTGAATCACCTAATTCTGACGAGTAGAACTCAAGTTATGGGCAAAACAAGATTCATCAGAATTTTTCCAGACAGGCTGCAGGCACCCGCCTGGGATGTGGGGCGGCCGCTTGGGAGCTGAGGCGCCCGCCTGGAGAGTGGAGGCGGCCGCCTGAGGCGCGGCTGATTCGCCGATTTGGCTGAAAAACCCTATTTGAGTGGAATTTGACGATTTTAAGGGTCCAGGTCCACTAGGGGCGTATATATACTTAAAAAAAGGGTTTTCATCATCCGGGAAGATTTGGATACCAAGGAGAAGACCTAGAAGCACAAAACAACTCTAAAAAAGAAGATCTTGTTTTCAACTTGTGATTCTTTGAATTAGATGTAACTTTGGATGCTCATTTTCGTTCTTGTTGAACCTATATCTCATTTATTCGTATTTTAATTATTATTTAGTTTATTAAGACCTTGTTTATACCATGCTTTCATTGAAACCGATTGTAAAGCATAATGTAATGTAACATGTAATCGAGGATTTATAACTCAACATGAAAACAGAAATGGATAAACTTTATTAAACTGTGAAGCACAGGAACTCTTCAAATGAAGACAGGATAAACACAAAGAACCAAATGATGTGATTAATTCATTAAGCTCTCCTATAGATCATGGGAAGAAGTTCATTACTATATTCAAGCAGCCACGAAGAATAAGACATCAAGAGGCTTTAAGTATCAGCTGCATGTATTGACTTCAAGTGTTACAAATCAAGGGTTCAGTGAAAGAAACAGTGGATAAACATCAGTATGTATCAACTAAGAATCATAAGACAAATTGAGCTAGGATCCTCTCAAGGCTAGTTGTTTGTGAACCAGACCAGTGCACCAAACATCAGTATTCAAGAAAGTATTTTGATTTAATTAACAGAAGAAAAGTGATTGATACATTGAAGAATGGTTTGACAAAGAGCCAAAAATATTTTAAGTAAAAGACAACTCTCTACATGTCACCACAGGAGATGTAACCACAGAGAAATGGTATCAAGGCACCCCTGTCGCCACAGGAGATGTAACCACAGAGGTGTTGGAACAATTACTCAAGGAAACTGTCGCCATAGAGGCTTTCGCCACAGGAGAATAATTGCCGCCACAGAAGCATGTTGCCACAGAGATTGTCACCATAGAGAACAAGACAACTCTGTCGCCACAGAGCTGTCGCCATAAAGGATACTCAGAGAAGCCTTGTCGTCATAGAGATGTCGCCACAGAGGATACACAGAGAAGGCTTGTCGCCTTAGAGCTGTCGCCACAGAGATGTTGTTCACTGAATTAAATGCAGCAAAGTTAAATGATTTGTGTGGACATGAATTGGCCAGCTGTTCATTTAATTTTGAAAGACTACAAATCTGAAGTGAATGTAATTCAATTCAGTAAGTTATCTTCTTCAGCAAACACAGACAATTTATGAGAGCTCCATTAAAGCTTGAATTTATTATCCTTGTAAACATAATGTTATGCTGCTGAATTTATTGTAGCTAATCAATACTTTGATTAGATTGTAGCAACCTCAAGGTTTATATTAATAAAACAATATATTCCTCGAATTGTTTTGTATTGTTTTTTATTCCGTACTTTTAACGAAGAACTTAAAACGAATCGAAAAAGATTGAAGGTATCGTATTCAACCCCCCCTTCTACGATACTTTGGGACTAACAATTGGTATCAGAGCTTGTTGATTGACATACAAATCAATATCCGGAAAAAGAAACAAGTTCTTGAAAAATTCTTGAATTTTTTAATTTTCAAAAATTCTCATTTCTTGAAATTTTTTGAATTTTAAATAATTTAATTCCGCCAAGAAAATGAATAACCAAAGAATTGGAAGCATAAAGGTTCCTCCATTTGACAGAGATAATTACAACCTATGGAAGAAAAAGATGATGTTGTTTATGAAAGTTTCGAATCCACTTTACATTGGGATACTACTGAATGGACCTTATGTTCCGATGGAAGTAATTGCTGAATCCACAACTGCAACTGGTATAAGAATTCCTTCCACATATTCTCCCAGGGATCCGTCTAAATACACGGAAACCGATAAGGAGTTGATAAATCTGGACACAAGTCTTCAACTCATAATTGTGGAATCGACCGATAATGATATGAGCCATCAGCTTCTAGGAAGTAACAGTGGCAAGGGAAAGTCTACCCCATACGAGAGTCTAACAGAAAGTTTATGCTGACGCTCCCAGTTCATCTGGAATAAAAAACACTTCAATCAGGGAAAGATCAGATTTTATCACTATGTCCCTGGATGTGATCTATGGTAAGTTAAGAACACATGAGCTGGAGCAAGAGCAAAGAGCCATTATCTATGGTCCTGCTTCTGTTGACAGTAAGAGTACGACACTTGCAAAAACCACTGCACTTGTAGCTCATGAACCAGAATCTCAAGAAAATAAGGTTACACCCTCCTCAACAATTAAAGAAATTGTTGTAGCTGAAATTACTCATGGTGAGCCAGAAGATGAAAGTGAGTTCTATACTCAAGAGAAACTTGAACAGTTGGAGGACAAATCTATGGCTTACATGGTTGCAAAGTTTAGTCATGTTAGATTCAGAAGAAAGCCCAACTACAAACCAAGGGGTTCATCAGGGAGATTTCAGAAAGGAAGCTACTCGTCAGGGTCAAGCTCTAGAGGAGGCTACAAGTCAAGCTGGGTTGACAAGAGCAAAACCAGATGCTACAACTGCAATGAGTTAGGGCACTTTGCATCTGATTGCAGAAAGCCCAAGGCAACAAAATCTAATGATTTCTATGAAAAGAAGGAAACTTATGAAGATCTAAAAAGGAAGAATGAGAAGCTAAAACAGAAGCTGAATGCTTATGTGGTAAAGGAAAAAGGAAGAGCCTACATCGCTGAAGGAAAAAGCTGGGATGATATTGATTTGGATGAAGAGGAAGAGCATGTAAATCTGGCTCTCATGGCAGACTCTGCAGAGGAATCACCACGATCATCTCAGGTTCCTGAACTTACTACTATAGAAATGTCTGTATCTGAATACAAATCTACTGTGCATGAACTTACTTTAGAATTGTATAATGTTCATACTAGCATGCTTGCATACAAAATGGAAAATGATAAGTTAGTTCTTAAATCTGAGAGTTTAACCTCTAGGAATGAAGAACTAGAATTGCTTGTAGTTGGACTAGAAGACCTTAAGCAAAAGAATGAATATCTAGAGAATAAGGTTAAGTGCAGTGTAGACATAGAGGCCATTCTTATAACCCAAATTGCTGACTTAGAAAAGAAATTACGGGCATTTAAGAATGCAGCTCTGACTCAGAAGGAGATAATAGATAGTCAAAGATTTAAATCTAAGACTTCAATAGGACTTGATTATTCTAAGCTGAACAGTAAGAAACATAGTGGCACATCAGAGATAAACATGTTTGTCTCAGAAAAGGTTCCATATGTTATTAAGGATGCTGTATCTCCCTTATTCACTGAGTCTATTTCAGAACCGTTGGATGAAGTAAGTTTGCTGATCAATGAGGAATTGATTGCTGAAGATAGAGAGAAGATAGAGGAATCCCCTAAGACTCCTAAGGCTCCAGCTACGAAAGCTAAATCCATAGCCGACCTAGGTACTAAGGTGGATAGAAAGGAACCTGAAACTCTTAAGAAACCAGAACCTATAGTTAATCCTAAGACTGGTAAGAGTGCTAAGGATAAGACTAAAAAGAACAGGAAGGGAAAGGTAGGTGTTAACAAGAAATCTGATTTTGCATCTTCCTCATCTGCAACTAGGAAGCTTTGTAATAATTGCAATTCTGCTACACATCTTACACATGCATGCACTAAAGGTAAAGTAGAATCTATTGCAAGTTCCAGTATGCCTGTCATGCCTAACATGCCTAGTTTTCATGAACCTTGTGGTATAGTTGGATGTATACCATGTACATTTGTTACCATGTCTGATTATTTTAAAGTTTTTCATGCAACTGCTATCACTTGCATCGACACTAAGACAAGCATGAGTAATAAGCACACACAAGACAAGACTGTTACTCATATCTCTAAGTATGACAACTCTGTTGAGACTGACACTGAGAAGGAGCCAGCCATAGTGAAAGCTAAGCCTGTTAAAGGTTCAATTATTGATTCTGTTTCTACCCCTAAACCTTCAGGACCCAAGAAAGCTTGGGTATCAAAGTTTTCTTAATCAATCTGTGTTTGCAGGGTAAGGTAAGAAAAGAAAATATCATGTGGATTCGGGACAGTGGGTGTTCTAGGCACATGACAGGAGAAGAGTCCCTGCTCACAGGTGTGGTTGAGAAAGCTGGCCCTATAGTTACCTTCGGAGATGACATCAAAGGATTTACTAAGGGATATGGCAATTTGAAAATTGGCAATGTCATTATTGAGAATATCTCTTTTGTGGAAGGATTAAAGCATAATCTCCTGAGTATAAGTCAATTCTGTGACAGGGGATACAATGTTGATTTCAGAACAGAAAGATGTTTGATCTCCCACAGGAAAGATGAGAAGCTTGATTTACAGGGAGTAAGGAAAGGTAATCTGTACATAGCTGACTTGAAGTCTACCTGTAATGGAGTAAGCAGATGTTTCTACAGCAAAGCTTCATCAGATCTAAGTTGGTTATGGCACAAGAAGCTCTCGCACTTAAACTTCAAGACAATGAACTCTCTAATCAAGAGAGAACTAGTGAGAGTACTACCACAGATGGAATTATGTCAAGAAGGACTCTGTGAAGCATGTGAAAAAGGGAAATTAAGGAAAGCCTCACACAGAAGCAAGGAAATGACAAGTATAACTGAACCTCTTCAGTTGATTCACATGGACTTATTTGGTCCAGTGAATGTATTGTCACTATCAAGGAAAATATATGCTTTAGTAATGGTTGATGATTTCTCCAAGTACATATGGGTGTTATTTTTACAATCCAAGGATGAAGCACCTCAGCTAATAGTGGATCATATAAAGAAGATTGAGATGGAAGTGAAATTACCTATTAGAAAGATCAGATCAGATAATGGGACAGAATTCAAGAATGCATTTCTAAAATTTTGTACGGAGAAAGGTATTTCGAGACAGTATTCAGCCCCAAGAACTCCTCAACAAAACGGGGTAGTAGAAAGGAAGAATCGTACCTTGGTTGAAGCAGCAAGGACTATGCTAAGTGAATCAAGACTTCCCACCTACCCCCGGACTGAAGCTGTCAACACAGCGTGTTACACTCAAAATCGTACCCTGGTCAACAAAGATCATGACAAGACTCCTTATGAGATTATGGCTGACATGAAACCTACACTGAAATACTTTCACGTATTTGGTGCCAAATGCTTTGTGCTAAAGGAAGGAAATGAACATCTAGGAAAGTTTGATGCTAAAGCAGAAGAAGGTATATTTCTTGGCTACTCTCTGGAATCTAAAGCTTACAGGGTTTATATGATTTCTGATCAGAAGGTGATTGAAAGCCTTTGTTAGGAATATATGTGCATTAGTTTGATGATATGTTTAACAAAACACTTAAGTAGAAATTTAGTGTCAGTAGCCTCAACGGATAAGACCACTTTGGCTATCCGTTGATGGTGTAGCTTTACTTAGAAATAAGTCTAGTATTGTAGCATATTTCAGTCTCTGTATTTAAAATGTAATTCTTAGAAGTTGAGAGAAACTATGAGTCATGTTGACTACTAGATGATATGCAGATAGGAAGGCCAATTGTAAATATTTCATGCCTTGTAATTTTGTATAAATGAAGTGGTATCAACGGATGACTTAAAGACCTTCAACGGATGAGAAGCTAAGCTTCAACGGATGTCTCTAAAGCTTCAACGGATAACATCCTTCAACGGATGAGAGCATCAACGGATAAATGCATCAACGGATGAAAGCTTCAACGGATAACATCCTTCAACGGATGAAGTCATCAACGGATGAAAGCTTCAACGGATGTTCTGCTAATTACCCGTTGATAAGTGGTAGTTGTACCTACAGACAGAGGCACATGGGTTGACAGAGAAAACTGAGATGTGGTAGCCGAATTTCAGGATCAACAGAAAAAGCAGCCGTTCTTCTTTAGTACAAAGATGCAATAGTCAACAAAGTACTTGAGTGAACAGGAAAAGAAGCAAGTGAAGAACTTATTTTACTATTGTAATTTTATATTGTTTTTCACTTGTACACTTGGTAATATATAAACCAAGAAGAAGCTAGTAATTAGAGAAGGATTTTCCAGAGCTGTTAAGAAATATCTTGAGAGAAAATTCATCTAGTTTGTACTAGGATGCAGCTGTGATCAACATTGTTGAACACAGATTTTCTAATATACCATCTCTGGTGGAACAACAAATCCACCAGAAAAGTTTTTAAGGTCTGTTGTGTTCTTTTCATTTGTGCTTGAATATATATCTGTCTGTATTAGCTTAAAGCAATTCACACACTTGTTCTTCTTGAACACACAACTTTCATAAACTGCTCAAAACTTGAAAAAGTTTTGAGATTTACATTCAACCCCCCTTCTGTAAATCTCATTGTTAGTCCACTAGGAATAACAATTGGTATCAGAGCAAGCTCTTGACACACAAAGAGTTTAAAGATCTTGGAATCTAACAAAGATGAGTAAGAAGGATATTGGAGTAAAGATCCCAGTTCTTGACAAAGACAGTTATCACCACTGGAAGGTGAAAATGCACCTTCATCTACTCTCCCAAGATGAAGGTTATGTAAACTGCATTGAGAATGGTCCTCACATTCCCCACAAAGTAGCCACAGTTGCTACGACCACAATTGATGTTGGTCAATCCATTCCAAAACCTAGAGCAGAATGGACAATGGAAGACACAGAAGAAGTCCACAAGGATAAGAAGGCTATGAACATTTTGTTTAATGGTCTTGACAAGGATATGTTTGATAATGTGATAAATTGTTCAACTGCCAAAGAGGTTTGGGACACAGTTCAGCTGCTGTGTGAAGGTACAGAACAAGTAAAAGAGAACAAAATGCAGCTTCTCATTCAACAGTATGAGTACTTTCATTTTGAAGAGAATGAATCTTTAAATGACACATTTAATAGATTCCAAAAGCTGTTGAATGGACTGAAGCTGTATGGTAGAGTGTACCAGGTGAAGGATTCAAATCTTAAATTTTTGAGATCCTTACCAAAGGAATGGAAACCCATGACTGTTTCCTTAAGAAACTCTCAGGATTATAAGGACTTTACTCTTGAAAGATTATATGGAATCTTGAAGACTTATGAACTAGAGTTGGAACAGGATGAGGTATTGGAGAGGGGGAGAAAGAAAGGAGGTTCAGTTGCATTGGTAGCTGAAAATGAGAAAGAATGCAGAAAAGAAACTGTGAGATCTACATCAAGCTCCAAAGATGGTGTAAGAAATCCAGAATCAGACAAGGGTAAAGAGCAAGTTGCTGAAAATGAAGACAACTCCAGTCAAGATGACTCTGATGGTATTGATGAGCATCTTGCATTTCTGTCCAGGAGATTTGCAAAGATGAAGTTCAGGAAAAACACTAGAGCCACTAAACCCTATAAGAACATGGTGGACAAATCCAAGTTCAAGTGTTTTAATTGTGGTATAAGTGGACACTTTGCAAGTGAGTGCAGAAAGCCAACCTCTGAAAAGAAGAAATTTGAACAAGTAGATTACAAAAAGAAATATTTTGATCTACTCAAACAGAAGGAAAGGGCTTTCATTACTCAAGAAAAGGACTGGGCAGCTGATGGAGATGAAGAGGATGAAGATGTGGATTATGTCAACCTTGCTCTCATGGCTGATTCTGAAGAAAACGAAGTTAGTTCATCAAGCAATCAGGTAATCACTACTGATTTAACACAGCTTACTAAAGAAGAGTGCAATGATGCTTTCAATGACATGTCTACTGAATTGTATCATTTGCGTGTGTCTCTTAAATCTCTTGCTAAAGAAAATAGTAGGATCAAAGAGAACAATCTGTTTTTAAGTAATAGAAATACTGTGTTAGAAAATAAGTTGATTGACCTAGAGAAAACCAAATTGCATTGTATATCTGTTGAGAATGAACTAGCTGAATCTGTTAAGAAAGTAGAAATACTTTCCAATCAATTAGAGAAAGAGCAAGAGGTGATTAAAGCCTGGAAAACATCTAGGGATGTAAGTGCTCAAATTGCCAAAGTCCAAGGAATTGAATCATTCTGTGAAACTGCCTGGGATAAAAATAAAAAGAAACTGGAATTAATTGATGGACTGTCAACGGATGTGGAATCAACGGATGATGAAAGTTATCCGTTGAAGGAAGAAAAGGAACATCCGTTGAAGGTTCCTCAATTAAAACAGGCAGATGTTTCTAAAAGAGAAAATCTAAAGAAACTCAACAAAAAGTTTGGTTCAACTTCAAAGAACTTTGTCAAAGAAGAAGCAAGCACATCCAAAGATGTCAGAAAGGTGAATGTAGGGCACATGACCTTAGAACAGTTAAACAATAGGCTCAAGATGGTTGAGGATAAAAAGGAATCCAAAAGGAAATCCAACAGAAATGGGAAGGTAGGAGTTAACAAACATAACAATTACACACCTGACAAGTATGCTCCTAGAAAAAGCTGTGTGCATTGTAGTAGTGTTAATCATCTATCTGCTAATTGTAAATCTATTAAGAAATCTCCCATAACTGTACCCTCTTCCATGCCTAACATGTCTGTATCACCTCTACATGCTATGCCTGTTATGTCTCAACAAAATCCTTATGCACATTTTGCAAACATGCCATATTTTAACAATCCTTATCTTGCTGCATTCAGTATGCCTCAAATGCCATACAATATGCCAATGTGGAATAACATGTATGCACAATCCATGCCTAATAATTCTATAAATGTGCTGGATAATGTTGTGACTAACCCTACACCTCAACCAACCACATCTAAGACCAAGGTTGACTCAAACTCACCTAAGTCTAAAGATGCAGGAGGAATGAAGTCTAGGAGAAAGGCTAACAAGAATGGACCCAAGGAAACTTGGGTACCAAAATCAAATTGATTGATTTTGTGGTGTGCAGGAAAATAGAAGAAATCTATGGTACTTGGACAGTGGCTGTTCAAGACACATGACTGGAGATTTCTCCCTGCTCACAGAGTTTAAAGAGAGAGCTGGCCCCAGCATAACCTTTGGAGATGACAGCAAAGGGTTTACTATGGGATATGGCTTGATTTCAACAAGGAATGTCATCATTGAAGAAGTTGCATTAGTTGATGGTCTCAAGCACAACTTACTGAGTATCAGTCAACTATGTGATAGAGGGAATACAGTTTCCTTCAATTCTGAAGCCTGTGTTGTCACTAGTAAGGAAGACAACAAAGTGGTTCTAACTGGAGTTAGAAAAGGAAATGTGTACTTAGCTGACTTCAACTCTACAGATGCAGAATCTATTACTTGTCTCTTCAGCAAAGCAAGTTCAGTTGAGAGTTGGCTATGGCACAAGAAGCTATCCCATTTGAATTTCAAAACAATGAATGATCTAGTCAAAAAGGACTTAGTAAGAGGAATTCCTCTTGTTGAATTCTCAAGGGATGGTCTGTGTGATGCTTGTCAGAAAGGCAAACAAAGGAAAGCATCATTTCAGAAGAAGCTTGAAACAACAATTGATGAACCATTACAGCTGCTACATATGGATTTGTTTGGACCAGTCAATGTATTGTCAATAGCAAGAAAAAGATATTGCTTAGTGATTGTAGATGATTTCTCAAAGTTCTCATGGGTCTGTTTTCTTGGATCAAAGGATGAAGCAAGTGAAATCATTATCAATCACATCAGGCAAGTCAATAATCATCCTGACTTGAAGGTTAGAAATATCAGGAGTGACAATGGAACTGAGTTCAAGAATTTGACATTAAGGCTGTTCTGTGAAGAAAATGGAATCATGCATGAGTTCTCAGCTCCAAGAACACCTCAGCAAAATGGGGTAGTTGAAAGAAAGAACAGATCTTTAATTGAGGCTGCCAGAACAATGCTTGAAGAATCAAAGTTACCAACATATTTTTGGGCTGAAGCTGTTAATTATGCCTGTTTCACTCAAAATATTTCTTTGATCAATCAAGCTAAAGGCATGACTCCTTATCAGTTGTTCAAGAAAAGAAAACCAACTCTAAACTTTCTTCATGTCTTTGGATGTAAATGTTTTATACTGAGGAATCAATCTGACCATAAAGGGAAGTTTGATGCAAAGGCTGATGAAGGAATATTTGTTGGTTATTCAGCTGGAAAATCTTATAGGGTCTACAATCTAAGAACCAACATTGTTATGGAATCTGTGCATGTTGTGTTTGATGATAAAAAGATTGATGGACTAACAGATGAGGAACATTATGAGAGACTCAAATTTGACAACATTGAGATATATTGTGATGATAGTGAAGAGGAGACTGATGGAGATGACACTTCAAAAGGGATTCAAAACATGCCCCTGGATAATGCACAAAATACTGCATCCATTGATAGAAGCAATGCAGTATCCGTTGAAAGACATAGTGCATCATCCGTTGAAGTACAAAATGAAGCATCCGTTGATCATAGTTCATCAACGGATAATCGATTTACATCATCAGTTGATAGAACTCCAAGTTCCCTGCAAAGGACCAACAACTCAGGGGGAGTTTCAACTAGTCAACACTCTGTCTCACATCATGACAATACTGAGGCCACCTCATCTAGAGCACATCTTCCACCACAAAGGAAATGGACCAAGAATCATCCCTTTGAACTGATCATTGGTGATGCATCATCTAAAGTGCAAACAAGAAAAGCCACTCAAGATGAATGTCTGTATAGTAGTTTTCTGTCTCAGGAGGAACCTAAGAAAGTGGAAGAAGCTCTATTGGATCCAGATTGGATATTAGCTATGCAGGAAGAGCTGAACCAATTTGAGAGAAACCAAGTATGGAAGCTGGTACCCAAACCAAAGAACAAGAGTCCTATTGACACAAAGTGGGTATTCAGAAACAAGATGGATGAAAATGGCATTATCATAAGGAATAAAGCCAGATTGGTTGCTAAAGGCTATTCTCAGCAAGAGGGAATAGATTTTGATGAGACATATGCTCCTGTTGCAAGACTTGAAGCTATCAGAATCTTTCTAGCCTATGCAGCCCATGCCAATTTCAAAGTCTATCAAATGGATGTCAAGAGTGCATTTCTAAATGGGAAATTAGAGGAAGAAGTCTATGTAAGTCAACCTCCAGGATTTGAAGATCCAAATTTTCCAGACTATGTGTATTATCTGTTGAAAGCACTCTATGGACTGAAGCAAGCACCTAGAGCCTGGTATGAAACATTATCAAAATTTCTTTTGGAGAATCATTTCACTAGAGGTACTGTTGATAAAACTCTCTTCTTTAGAAATGTTAATGGCTCTAGTATACTTGTTCAAATTTATGTAGATGACATAATATTTGGTTCTAAAGATAATAAACTTTGTAAAAAGTTTGCTAAGCTAATGCAAAGTAATTATGAAATGAGCCTAATGGGAGAACTAACCTATTTTCTTGGTTTACAAATTAAACAAGTTAGTAATGGAATTTTCATTAGTCAAACTAAATATATTCATGATCTTTTAAAGAAGTTTGACTTAATGGAATGCTCATCTGCAAAAACTCCCATGGCCACTGCCACCAAACTTGAATTAAATAAGACTGAAAGGTCTGTGGACATTACAAGTTATAGAGGCATGGTTGGTTCACTTTTATATTTAACTGCTAGCAGACCAGATATAATGTTTGCTACATGTCTGTGTGCTAGATTTCAAGCTGATCCTAGGGAGTCTCACTTAATTGCTATCAAGAGAATTTTCAGATATCTCAAGGGTACACCAAATTTAGGAATTTGGTATCCTAGAGAATCTGGCTTTGATCTAATTGGTTATTCAGATGCAGACTATGCAGGTTGCAAAATAGACAGGAAAAGTACAACAGGCTCCTGCCAATTCCTGGGAAACAAGCTTGTATCATGGTTTAGCAAAAAGCAAAATTCAGTCTCTACTTCTACAGCTGAGGCTGAATACATTGCTGCTGGAAGTTGCTGTTCTCAAATGTTATGGATGAGGAATCAACTCCTTGATTATGGACTTCATGTTGATAGAATACCTATCTTTTGTGATAACACAAGTGCCATAGCCATAACAGAGAATCCTGTGCAGCACTCAAGGACCAAGCACATTGATATTAAGTACCACTTCATCAGGGAGCATGTCATGAATGGTACAGTGGAACTACATTTTGTTCCAAGTGAACAACAAATTGCTGACATATTTACCAAGCCACTTGATGAATCAACATTCACAAGATTGGTAAGTGAGCTAGGTATGCTTAATTACTCTTAAAATTCATGTCTTCTTTGCAATTTGATGTGAAGCCTGAAATATATTAGTTGCTAGAACAAATTTGACTTTTAACAAGGTTTATTCCATCAACGGATGTTCCCTATCCGTTGAAAGTCAAAATTGCTCTATCAACGGATATTCATTATCCGTTGAAAGACAAGTATATCTCTGGAACTTTTATCCGTCAACGGATAAAGCTGAAGTACCTTTCAACGGATGACAATTTACATTATCCGTTGAAATGTCACATCAGACGTTTGAGGTGTTTCACAGCCGTTGATTCTATTTTCTTAACCGTTGATACCATACATACATCTGTATGTATTGTTTTTAAAGGTAGTTATTAGAATACTTACAGTTTATTCTTAAACGGCTGAAATTCACTAACACCTATTTATTGATTAATCCTTTATTTATTTCTTTTTCTTTGAAAGCATATAAGCCCTTCTGATTGTTCATTATTACTTTACGCTTTCTTAGAATTTCAAGCATTTACCATTTTCTCTCTGCAAAACCTTCAAGTTATTCTCTGCAATTTCTACTCACAACAATGGCACCAGTCGTGAAGATTATGTCTCAATCTGGGTTCATCTACGAGAAGAACAATTTCATAGCTCTGGTAGAAAAGAATGAAGCCCACTCAGATTATCACAAAATGATGGACTTCATCAAAAACTGTAAACTTAGCTATGCAATGCTGGAAGCCCCAACGATTTTCTGTGAAGTAGTTGAGGAGATTTGGACAACTGCTGAGTTCAACTCCATGGATATGACTATCTCCTTCACTCTCAAAGGTAAAAATCACTGTATTAACTGTGATGACTTACAAGCATGTTTTAAATTACCTGAGAACAATGCCATGACACCACACACTGATAGTGATGTATCCAGCATGTTAGATTCCATAGGTTACTCTCTTAACTCTGCTAATTTAGGGGGTATTAGACGAAAAGGCCTTAGGAAAGAATGGAGTTTTCTTGGGGATGCCTTCATAAAGGTTTTCTCTGGGAAAATTAGTAATTTTGATGCCATAACTTCATCTCTTGTTAATATGTTCTATATGCTTGTTTCTGATAGGTACTTTAACTTTAGCAACTATGTGATGCTAGAATTAGGTACTAGATTAGGTAACAAAGCTAATAGACCTAATAACATCTATTATGCTAGATTCTTTATGTTATTGGCTAACCATGTTGCTGAAGGTTTAGTCATTATCAATGAGAATAATAAACTCAAGTGCTGGGCACAAGAGAAAAGAGTTCTTGCAGACTTATTGAGAATGGATCTCAACAGCAGTGTGCAATTGGTATATTTACCAATCATGAATGCACCCCAGGTAGGTGAGGTAATTGCTTCTACAACTCCTACTTCTTCCAACCCCTCTATTTCTTTATCTTCTAGTGTGGCCATGAAATCTGTGTCAATGCCCCAACAGATTTCTACCAAGGTCACCAAATCTAAACTTTCAAAATCCAAGACAAAGAAAACCACCTCTGTTGTTTCTCAAAAGACAACAGTTGTAACAACAACCATTAACCCTGAGGGAAGTGAACAGGGTGTGAGTGGTGAGGGGAGGGGTGAACATCAAAGAAACCCCCAGGATAAGGAAGGAGAGTTGAGTGCTTCCCAAGCTAGCCAAGCCCCAGTTTCTCAAAAAGCTGTGGTGGTTGAAAAGGTTTCTAGCACATCCCTAGTAGCATCCTCCCAAAAGGATGTTACTATTGAAAAGAGTTCCCAACCAGGAACACAGAACAAAAGAGGGAGGGACACTAAAGCCAAACACTCACCTACAAAAGCTTTTATTAGAAGAAAGAAGGCTAGAACCCAATCTTCTACACAGGGTGCACACACTGCACAGATACATCCATCTGTCTCTGTGCCTTCTCAAACTCAGTTTGATGTGACTCCAATAAATGTGGAGTCACAGCCCCATTCTCTCACAATAACTACACATCAATCACCAAATACTTCTTCACCATCTCTGGATGTGGATATGTTATTCCCATCAATTCCTGATTCTCCCTCTTTACAACTCAGGGAGGAGCCCCACTCAAATACAGGTGATCATCATCTTTTAGATGATTTGTTGGATCACCCGCAAATTCTTTCAGATATAATTGAAGGATCTGTATCAACACATATCAAATCAATCTATACAGATTCAACAGTTATATCACTTTCAATTTCATCTTCTTTTCCTTCTTCAACGGATATCACTCATCCGTTGACAAGTGGTTGCTCTTCAACGGATAAGCTTAACAGCAGTTATCCGTTGATAACATCAGTTTCACCTTCAACGGATATTCCACATCCGTTGACAGTCTCTACACAAATAACTGAATTAATCCCAAGTGTAGAAGACATGAATACTGTGCAATCACTCTTAGGATTGAGGGAAGGGAGTGACAATTTGAGTGAGAGGCTGGGTTGCTCCCAGGCAAAAGGAGAGATTGAGAGCTCAAAAATGCATGCTATTTCTTCCAGCATGGCAAAAGTAAGTGAGTGGAGTACCACCTTAGTAGGTGAAGGTGAGGGAGTGAGATGTGTGAGCCAGGGGGAGCCCCTGATGCAAGAACATAGAGAAAAAGAGAGAAAAGCAGGTACAGTAGATACAAGGGTGGAACCAGCCATTGCTAATGAGTCAATGATTGTGGATGATGCTGAAAAGGAAAGACAATTTCAGCAACATTACAAAGCTGTAATTGATAACATTTCCTTGGATGCTGACACTTTTACTCATCCTGTGACAGCCTATCAACTGTTGGCTGCTCAGGGCAATGAGGAGGCAGAGAGGTCACTATATCTAGTGCACACAACACAATCTCTTCAAAGGGATAAAGCTGCCATTCACAAAATGCCTTCTACAGCTGGTGAGCCATCTGAGGAATTTGGAGCAAATTCTGATGATGATGACTCTATTTCTTTTGATGGAAGCATGAACATAGGGGGAGATGAAGACCCTAGTTCAATTCCAAATCTACCTGAATGGGCCCTGACTAAGGAGCATAGAACAGGTGAATTCAATGTCCACTTGGTCAAACAAATCATCACTATTCAACAGGCCATTCAGAACACTTCAAATGCAAATATCAAGGCTATCCTCCAAGCTCACCTGGACTCACTGCATCTCATGAAGTTGCAGAAAGTAAAGCAAAATATGAGTCTAGATGATCTCAGGAAAGATATTGTTGACTTGAAATCCTTCACTTCAGAAAAATTGGATTCAGTCATGCCCTATGGTACTTTGCAGGACTTGGTTTCGAGATTGAAAAAGGAATCAGTTACTGAACAAAGGCTGGCCAAGTTGGAAGACAGAGTTCAAGGAATTGAAGACTCTGTGGCCACCCTTCTTCTCAACCAACAATCTCAAACCAATCTCCTAATGCAGCTGGCCAAAGCACAAGGCTTGACCCCTCTCCTTGATGATAACAAAAAGGGGGAGAATAAAAGGGAAGGGGAAGGAGAGCCCTCCACAAAGATTCAGATATCTAAAGTGCTAGTTCCTGCCATCACTACTTCTCCAATCATTCAAATCAAGGGCAAGCCTGATGGAATTGATTTGATTCAGCTAGCAGCAGCTGAAATTCAAGTGAAAGAACAAAGGAGGAGAATTGATGAAAGGTTGCAACTGTTGTTTGGTTCTACACAAGACAAATCAACATCTGTGAAATACAGCACAAAAATTGAACCAATCAACATGGAGCTCATGCCAGTAGGGAGTCATAAGGATGGAGAAGCTTCTTCCAAAGAACTACAAGCTATAATTCTCAAGCCCAATGAAAGATCCAATAAGGACTCAACAAAGAATCATTTAAAAGAAGTGGACTTTCCTCCTCCAAAAGCTGATGAGAACAAGATTTTAGGCAGGAGTATTGCTTATCTCAAAAAGACCATGGATGAGGCTGTAAGGAGAAATAGAGCTATTATCATTAGAGAGGGAAAGAGCATATGTGTGATGCAAGGACATCCAAAATTCTCAATAGCCAAGAAGGAAGAAGACAAGCAAATAAAGGCTGACAAAAGAGCACAAGCAAAGCTTGAAAAACAGCTAAAGTCAAGCCAAGTTGAAGAAATGAAAGGAATTGAAGTCAGGGGTGAAGAAAAGATTGCTAACTTAGATGAGGTTCTTGAGAGCATATTTGGTGAAAATATGGAGGAAAGAGAGGAATGGCAGAAGGGAAACAGAAGAAAAGCCAAGGCACACAGAAGGAGTGAAGATAACCCTGAAGATACCAAATCTATATCTAAACCACTACCTTCCATACCTGAACCTTTTGTTGCTGATCCCTCTATAAATATCCATGGTGAACCAATCATTCCAAAAGAGGAACCTATTGATTGGGACAACATCACATTGCCTACCTTTTTAACCACTCTACCACTACCAAAGAAACAGAAAAGAAAATCTAAATCTACACCTCCCCTAACCTCTAAGAAATTCACTCAAAAACAAAAACCTAACCCTAAGCCACCCATTTCTAAAGATGATTATGTTCACATCTGTGACATAAAAGAAGCTTCAGACATTAATCTCTATCTGGATGAGCTGGAGGAAGTAAGGGGAATAGCTGCCTACAGACAGCTACCAGAGAGATTGGTGTTCAGATATAAGGGAGCTGGGGAAAGAACATGGCCTCTCTACAGGATTCTAAATGAAGGCTACTCTACCTTGATCAGAGTCTTTTCAGCCATCAAAAAGGATTCTGGCTTTACCAGAATAGCCAAGACTGAAATTCTCAACAAGATTGTCAACATAAGGAAGACTTGGAGGGAACCAAATGCTTTGCCCAGAACCTTACTCATACAAGAAAGGGGAACTAAAATTCACAAATCACCTCATTGGTTGATGGAATTTAGAGATGACAAAGGAGTCAGAAGATTTTTCAGACTTGAAGACCAACTCAAGATTGCCAGCAATGAAACTCTCAAGGAAATGCAATCTAAGTTGGATATCAGTGATGAAGATGAAGCTGAATTCTTCAGACAACTCCAACTCCAAATTGAGGAAAATGACAAAGGGCTAGGAAAGAAAACCAGGGAACAAAGAAGAAAATGATGATTTGCTCAGGCTAGAGGAGCACCCTTGGAAATACTGTAAATCTTCAATTACCTCCTAGTACATACACTTTTGCAGCACTTTTTATATTTCTACTTAGTTTCAATTCAAATATTTGTTAAGTGTTTTGTTATCATCAAGTTAACCCTGAATTTATGCCTACAGTTCTTATAGACATAAATAGGGGGAGATTGTTAGGAATATATGTGCATTAGTTTGATGATATGTTTAACAAAACACTTAAGTAGAAATTTAGTGTCAGTAGCCTCAACGGATAAGACCACTTTGGCTATCCGTTGATGGTGTAGCTTTACTTAGAAATAAGTCTAGTATTGTAGCATATTTCAGTCTCTGTATTTAAAATGTAATTCTTAGAAGTTGAGAGAAACTATGAGTCATGTTGACTACTAGATGATATGCAGATAGGAAGGCCAATTGTAAATATTTCATGCCTTGTAATTTTGTATAAATGAAGTGGTATCAACGGATGACTTAAAGACCTTCAACGGATGAGAAGCTAAGCTTCAACGGATGTCTCTAAAGCTTCAACGGATAACATCCTTCAACGGATGAGAGCATCAACGGATAAATGCATCAACGGATGAAAGCTTCAACGGATAACATCCTTCAACGGATGAAGTCATCAACGGATGAAAGCTTCAACGGATGTTCTGCTAATTACCCGTTGATAAGTGGTAGTTGTACCTACAGACAGAGGCACATGGGTTGACAGAGAAAACTGAGATGTGGTAGCCGAATTTCAGGATCAACAGAAAAAGCAGCCGTTCTTCTTTAGTACAAAGATGCAATAGTCAACAAAGTACTTGAGTGAACAGGAAAAGAAGCAAGTGAAGAACTTATTTTACTATTGTAATTTTATATTGTTTTTCACTTGTACACTTGGTAATATATAAACCAAGAAGAAGCTAGTAATTAGAGAAGGATTTTCCAGAGCTGTTAAGAAATATCTTGAGAGAAAATTCATCTAGTTTGTACTAGGATGCAGCTGTGATCAACATTGTTGAACACAGATTTTCTAATATACCATCTCTGGTGGAACAACAAATCCACCAGAAAAGTTTTTAAGGTCTGTTGTGTTCTTTTCATTTGTGCTTGAATATATATCTGTCTGTATTAGCTTAAAGCAATTCACACACTTGTTCTTCTTGAACACACAACTTTCATAAACTGCTCAAAACTTGAAAAAGTTTTGAGATTTACATTCAACCCCCCTTCTGTAAATCTCATTGTTAGTCCACTAGGAATAACAGCCTTAATGTAATATTTGACGACACCAAGTTGGCAAGCCTGCAGAGAGATAAGGATTCTGAATCTCTGGAATTTGAGAATCTATCAGATGATCCTTTGGATATAATAGAACCTGAGATTGCTAGAACTGGGCCTGTAGTTCAGGGCAATGCTGATTCAGGATCAAGTGATGGTAATGGTGGAAATAATGATCATAATAATCATACAGAAACTCCATCAAGAACCACTACAAACAGATCAGAATCATCCAGTCATGGTGACAGCAACTCAGGGGGAGCAGGAAGAGGATCTACAGTTCACACTCAACATCAGGATGAACAAGGGGAAACATCAAGATCTTATCTGCCTCGTCAAAGAGTTTGGAACAGAGACCATCCCTTTGAATTGATCATTGGTGATCCTGACACAGGAGTAAGAACTAGACATGCCACTCAGAATGAATGCCACTTCTCAGGATATCTTTCAGAAATGGAACCTAAGAAAGTGGATGAGGCACTAGAAGATCCAGATTGGGTTATTGCAATATAAGAAGAACTCAATCAGTTTGAGAGGCAGAAAGTGTGGAAGCTGGTACCCCGACCAAAGAATAAGTCAGTGATAGGCACTAAATGGGTATTCAGGAACAAGCTAGATGAAGATGGCATTGTAACGAAGAACAAAGCCAGACTGGTAGCTAAAGGTTATTCTCAAGAAGAGGGTATTGATTATGATGAAACCTATGCACCAGTAGCTAGACTTGAGACAATCAGGATGTTTCTGGTATTCGCAGCACATTCAGAATTCAAAGTTTATCAAATGGATGTGAAGAGTGCATTCATGAATGGAGAGCTAGAAGAAGAGGTGTATGTGGAATAACCACCTGGTTTTGAAGATCCAAATCTGGCTGATTTTGTATACTTTCTATTCAAAGCTCTCTACGGTCTTAAGCAAGCTCCAGGACATGGTATGACACTCTCTCTGAGTTATTACTTGAAAATGGTTTCACTAGAGGTGTCATAGATAAAACTCTGTTTCATAAAGTGCATAAATCTGATATGATATTAGTTCAAGTATATGTTGATGATATTATATTTGGTTCTACTAATGATGATCTTTGCAAGAGATTCTTTAAGCTAATGTAGAGTAAGTACGAGATGAGTATGATGGGAGAGTTGAACTACTTTCTTGGATTACAAGTGAGTCAAAGGAAAGATGGGATATTTATTTATCAATCTAAATACATCAGAGAACTTCTTAAGAAGTATAATCTGGAAGATTCGGCTCCAGCAAAGACTCCCATGCCAACAGCCTTCAAGCTTGATCAAGACAAAACTGGTAAGAAAGTTGACATCACAAGCTATAGAGGTATGATAGGCTCATTACTCTATCTCACAGCAAGTAGACCAGACATAATGTTTGCAACATGCTTATGTGCTAGATTTCAAGCTGAACCAAAAGAATCTCATTTAATAGCTGTTAAAAGAATATTTAGGTACCTTAAGGGAACTCCAAATCTTGGAATTTGGTACCCTAAAGGTAGAGGTTTTGACCTAGTTGGCTATACAGATTCAGATTTTGCAGGCTGTAAGATTGACCGAAAAAGTACATCAGGAAGCTGTCAGTTTCTTGGAAGAAGATTGGTATCCTGGCATAGCAAGAAGCAGCACTCAATATCCACATCAACTGCTGAAGCTGAATACATAGTTGCTGGAAGCTGTTGTGCTCAAATCTTGTGGATGAGGAACCTACTCCGGGATTATGGTCTATTGGTATCAAAGATTCCAATATTCTGTGACAGTACAAGTGCAATAACAATCTCAAACAATCCAGTACAGCACTCAAGGACAACAAAGCACATTGATATCAGGTATTACTTTATCAGAGAGCATGTCACAAATGGCATTGTGGAGTTACACTTTGTACCCACAGAGGATCAAATTGCAGACATCTTCACCAAACCACTTGATGAAAACATTTTCTCTAAGTTGGTTAGTGAACTTGGGATGTTAAATATCTCTAATTAATTTTAGAAGTCAATAACTGCAATTTGGTCTGGTTAAATTCACTTGTTGATTAAATTCTATATATTAAGGACATCTGAATTTACATGCCATTAATTATTTCTCGTAATTCAATCATTTTTGTGCTTACATACAAACTATATATATGGCTGAGCACATTCATATTGATAAATCTATTTAATTTGATCACAGTGGACTTTAAATAATTAATATATAAAGGGGTTCATTGATATTAAAATTAAATATATTGCAGCATAATCATTTTTTCACAAAAATATAGTGTTATCAATTTAATGATAATATTTGTAGAAATAGTGAAAATAATTGTGATTTATTATTTTAAACATTCTTTTTAATAACTCAATATTTAAAAGATGTTTAACATAAATCAGTAGCAAAGGATTGTGACTTAGAAATTTTTCTAAGTCCTGTACTCTGTGTTGTCACAGAATGTGTCGCCACAGAGACCTGACTTAGAATTTTTCTAAGTACTGCACTCTGTGTCGCCACAGAGACCTGACTTAGAATTTTTCTAAGTACTGCACTCTGTGTCGCCACAGAGACCTACTTAGAATTTTTCTAAGTACTATACTCCGTGTCGCCACAGAATGTGTCGCCACAGAGACCTGACTTAGAATTTCTCTAAGTCCTGTACTCTGTGTCGCCACAGAGAGTGGTCGCCACAGAGAGGGATTGCCACACAGCTCCTTTGTTTATTTTAGATTGTTTTGTTGTTAATATATATACACAATCGGGTTGGTTATCTTCCACATACACACAGCATTACCATCGCAGGAGATAATTTTTTTGTTGATCAAAACCCTAACAAAGTGCTGTTGAAATTTATAATTTTTACAGTTTTGTAAATCCTAGTTAATCAAGAGTAGTTTGATATCAAAATCACTCGATTTCATCGGTTAATTTTGTAGATCGAGATACTTATTTTGTTTAACTGTTTAAGGCCTTGTTTGGTTACTCCTTTAAGGGTTTTAGTCTCAATTAAATTTCTTTCTTAAGACATTGTTTGGTTAATCCTTTAGAACTGCAGTGTGTTTAATTAGAGTCTATTTATTTCTCTTAATAATTCAAAGTGCTCAATTTAATTTGTTTTAAATCTAAACTTTATTCTCATTTTATTTAAATGGCGAATAATATTCAGATTCCAAAAACAAATTTTGTTTCTATTATTGAACGTGATCCCGTGAAAATGGTACATTTTGAAACTTGGATCCGTTTTTTAAACGAACACTCAATTGTGCGCTCCGCATTAACGACTAACGTGAAATTGAATGTTGATCTTCTTAGGCATGTACACACAACAGCTATAAACTCTTCAAAAGATGAAAAATTAGCTTTTTCTTTTGACATTGATGATGATACCATCAGAATTACAGAGGGTGATTTCAATGAACTTCTTCAGTTACCTCGAGATAACTTTGATGACACTCCAGAAGATTGAGAACTACTCAGCTTCTTTAGAGCAATAAGGAGCACAATGATAACAAATGATGATTTACCAAGGCACTTCAACAAAAGTCATCTTCCGAAGGAATGGAATCTATTCTTCAATATACTGTCTCATTGCTTATCTCCCAAGACAGCTGGATTTCATGGACTCACTATTTTTAATCAAGTTATTGGGGTTGCTGTCGCGAATAATCTTTGCATCAATTTTGGGAGGTTATTCATGGAGCACATTTTGGAGAACCAATCAAATCATCAGAACTTTATCCTATATGCAAGGTTTCTTCAAATAGTGCTAAATAGAAAACTGTCAGAAGCCCAAAAGACATCCACTCACAGTGACTTAATGCAAGATCCTCTTGTCCTATCTCAACTGGTAGTCACAAAGCTACACAAGAAAGGGAAATATCCAAACTCAGAGGTTGCTTTCCTAAAAGACCACATGATAGATGCCTTTGCCACTATCAATGCTCAATATGAAGAAGAAGAAGAAGAAGCTGAAGATGCATCTATAGCTGCAGATGAACCCCTAGCTGAAAAGACCAAGAGGAAAACATTGCTAATGAGCCTGTTGGAGATGAGGATGTAGAAGCAGATCAACCTATTTCTGAACATGGTAACCAAGCAGAGGCTGAAGTTGAGCAATAACAAGAAGCTGAATCTGAAGAATCCTCTCAACCTCAACCTGAAGCTGCTAGTCCACCACATCAAGCTGCTGAATCTACTCATTCTAATACCTCTATCTATAGACCAGTCTTCTCAGGTATGGGTACTTCTTCTATGAGTCGTACTTTTGAAGCATGTTCTGATTTTATTAGCATAGATCAAATACACCTTGATCCTCAGCACACACAAATACTTGTTGAACAAGTAGATAGGTTAGGGAGTAAATTTGGTATGCCACAAATTCATAGCCACCCTCTAGAGCCAAACCAAACACCATCATCTCTCCTAGCTCAAGCCCTGGAGTATAAAGATCCTATGCAAATAGAGGGAGAAACTGCACTAGATGCAGCAAATAAGGAAGGTACTGTGAGTGAACCCGCAGCTCTGTCTCCTATGAAGCAAAGTAGTGAACATCCTGAGACATCTGCAAACCTCCAGGTATCATCCCAAAAGGATTCTCTGGCTAAAAAGGCACATACACAGTTACTAGATCTATCTTCTCAACAAGGTAGATCTATTGAAATTCGCCCGTCAGCCACGACATCCTGTAACGAGTCAAACACCTTATCCAATATCCAAGCTCTTAAAGCTTTAAATGAGTCAATTAGAAGAGTACTATTTGGTGAGGACGTATTGACGGTAACAGGGAATTCGACCATTTTATGGTTAGAATATCCTATTCAAGGTCCTTCAATGGATCAACTGCCTTCACAGGTGTTAGGAGAGAGTGATGTAATCGCTGCCAAATCTAGAACATCACTTACCTCCCCAGGACTAATAAACCTGGATGTATCTGCGGATAGTGGATCCGACGTAGGTGCGGATCAGCAACCCATTGGCGATGAACCAGATTTACCTGGTGAGCCTAAGGGGAATGTATCTTCACAGATACAAAGGGAAGCTAGGGATCAGATGCCAGATATGAAGGCCCCAGTGCTCCCTCCGGAGATTCAAACTCTGGACAAATCATCTCCTGATGATAGGCAACTTGTCTCGGACAAGGATGGGGAATTGCGAACTCCCATTGTACCACTGCTGACCTCCTTAAGGATGGCTCCAGTGTCTTCTGTAGGTACACCTGGAACTCGGAGCTTTGAGAGGAGTGAACTTGTGAGAATGAGTGACACACATGACCCAAAACCGAGTGATAGAGTGTTGAGTGATACACTGCGAAAAGCCTGTGAGACACCTACCATCCAAACTACACCTATAGATCTATCCAATTACGTCATTAAAGATTATCTCAAAGAGCAGCTATCATTCAAAGACAGCTATCTTAAGGAACAGCTGGCTCTTAAAGATCAACACCTTCAGACAGAACTATGTCTCCGAGATCATCAAATCTCCAGTCTTTCCAATCAACTTGAACATCAACAAGCAGCATTCGCCAGTTTCCGGGAATTCGTTGAGCGATCTCTATCTCATACAGGGAAAGGAAAAGCACCTGCCAATACTGAGCCAAAGATCTCGGTTAGCAAGCAGGCGCCTATCCCGGTCTCATCTGAAGCAGCTCTTTCCAGTACTGGGCCAAAGACCTCAGTCAGTAAGCAACCGCCTGCTTCTCTTGAGATCCCTGTCTCGACCTTTCATGCTCAATCAACACCAGCTCTGAAGGATAACCCAACTGAGGGGGAAAAAAGGGTAATAGAACAAGAAAAAAGTGGACACTGCTGTTAATCTACTTCAAGATGCCTTTCAGACCACTGGTACGTATGATGTATTTGAAGAAGAGATGAAGGAAGAGTTAGAGGAGAGAATTGATGAAAGGGTGCTCCTAAAGGAAAGATTCTTTAAAAAAAGCGCAACATCTCAGGGGGAGCAATCAGGACATCTGAACAGAATCATTACAACTCAGAGAAATCTGTTGTCTCAGATATATGCTCCGACACCCTTATTTTCTAAAGAAGAATTAGAAGAAGGTGAGATAGATGAAAGTGATGTTCCGATAGGGTGTGAGCCAAGATTTGAAAAAGTGGCTACGGAAGAAAGAATGATCATCACAGAGGATGAAGAATTTGAAGATGAAGATGCTTTCTCGGATGACTGTCTATCCTATGGAATCACAGAGAAAATAAATCACGCTTATTTGGAAATTCAAGAAGAAATAGAAAGATCCAGAGCAAGAATTCAAAGAGCTATTCAAAGGAAAAGGAACAGAGAAGAGAGAGAAGCATATCTTCGAGCTAACAGGAAAGGAAGTAAATGGGAAAAAACAAAGAAGAAAATGGACAAACCAGAAATATATCACTATTCAGACCCTGAAAACTCTAATCTGTTGAGAACTGTGGAGCACTACAAAGAGATATATATAAACATCCATGAGTTCTATGATCAGTTCAGCAAAGTAATTACTGGAACTACTGTGAACATTATGAAGAATGGATGGAAGATCACTATCAATCACAGAGATGGTCTACAGATGAAAGTGTCTACAAGTGTACTGAAGAAGTTGAATATTGTTGAACTGTTTGTCTTAGCCTCAAAGACCCCATGGTTGAAATCGAATAAAAATGAATACTTCAGAGACAGACTTTGGAGAATGATGATGGATGTATCTCCTCAAGCATTTATGTATCCATTTGTGATCAAACTTGTTGCGGGTGGTAGATTGCAGAATATCACCATGTCTGACCAACACATAAGAACCATTCGGTATCTACAACTTACCTTTCTAGAAAGTCAACTAAGGAGCAAAAGAGCTAAACTGACAGCTCCAGGTGTTAAGAGATCTGAAGCAGATGTCAAAGCCGCTGAAGTTCTGTACGCTTATAGGCTCAATAACAAGATGATCAGAGACACAGAGAAGGATATGAGGGCAATCAGAAGAGAATATCATGAGATAGTGTTCATTAATGGAGAAGCAGAAATTGGTCTTCTCAAAGACACTGAACCCATAATCAGCATTGACAGTGGAGGAGAGTTAGTCTTTAGAATCAACAAATACAGAATCAGAATCAAAGACTTCAGGACAAGTGAATCAAGCTCAATTCAACAAGCCTTGATGGATGTCAAACTGTCTGCATGTAAAGATGACAAGGTTACTTTGATCCCTATCATAAAGATTCTTGACGAAGTAACGGAAGAAGAATCGATCAATGACACCAGCAGAGTAAGAGGACATCCAAAAAGGATAACAGTCTTCGTAATGTCCAGAAAATCATCTCTACTATTTGATCTGGTTCCTAAATGCTCTAAAGTCAAGTATCTTGAGATAATGCTTTATGAGCTAAACAATCCACCTCCAGTCAATGCACTTGAAATAGAAGCTCGTGATTGTGTACAAGCTAGATTGAATGAGCTGAAAGAGTCTCCTCCAAAACCTTTAGGTCCTCAGAAGAAAGTCTCTAAGAGAAAATTCGTTCAGCCTCAAGAAGAAGAAGGAAGCAGGAAGAAGAAGAAGTCAAAGACAAAGAAGACATAGAGTATATGTTCAGGCTAAAGGAACACTTCTTTGTAATCTGTATTATAAGAAATCTGGAAATGAATATGTAATCCAGAATGTATTTAATATCTTTATATGTTTTTATAGTTCGTACTTTTTCTTATTATCAGTTGAGTTATCCTTAAGGATTTGCTTGTCGAACTCTAACAATCAAATAGGGAGAGATTGTAAAGCATAATATAATGTAACATGTAATCGATGATTTATAATTTAACATGAAAATAGAAACATATAAACTTTATTAAACTGTGAAGCACAGGAACTCTTCAAATGAAGATAGGATAAACACAAAGAAACAAATGATGTGATTGATTCATTAAGCTCTTCTACAGATCATGGGAAGAAGTTCATTACTATGTTCAAGCAGCCATGAAGAATAAGACATCAAGAGGCTTTAAGTATCAGCTGCATGTATTGACTTCAAGTGTTACAAATCAAGGTTTCAGTGAAAGAAGCAGTGGATAAACATTAGTATGTATCAACTCAGAATCATAAGACAAATTGAGTCAGGATCCTCTCAAGGCTAGTTGTTTATGAACCAGACCAGTGCACCAAATATCAACATTCAAGAAAGTATTTTGATTTAATTAACAGAAGAAAAGTGATTGATATATTGAAGAATGGTTTGACAAAGAGCCAAAAATATTCTAAGTAAAAGACAGCTCTCTACTTGTCACCACAGGAGATGTAACCACAGAGAAATGGTATCAAGGCACCCCTGTCTCCACAAGAGATGTAACCACAGAGGTGTTGGAACAATTACTCAAGGCAACTGTCGCCATAGAGGCTGTCGCCACAGGAGAGTAATTGTCACCACAGAAGCATGTCGCCACAGAGATTGTCACCACAGAGAACAAGACAACTCTGTCGCCACAGAGCTGTCGCCACAGAAGATACTCAGAGAAGCCTTGTCGCCATAGAGATGTCGCCACAAAGGATACACAGAGAAGGCTTGTCGCCATAGAGATGTCGCCACAGAGATGTTGTTCACTGAGTTAAATGCAGCAAAGTTAAATGATTTGTATGGACATGAATTGGCCAGCTGTTCATTTAATTTTGAAAGACTACAAAACTTAAGTGAATGTAATTCAATTCAGTCAGTTATCTTCTTCAGCAAACACAGACAGTTTACGAGAGCTCCATTAAAGCTTGAATTTATTATCCTTGTAAACAGAATGTTATGCTGCTGAATTTATTGTAGCTAATCAATACTTTGATTAGATTGTAGCAACCTCAAGGTTTATATTAATAAAACAATAAATTCCTCGAATTGTTTTGTATTGTTTTTGATTCCGTACTTTTAACGAAGAACTTAAAACGAATCGAAAAAGATTGTAGGGATCGTATTCAACCCCCCCTTCTACGATACTTTGGGACTAACACCCATGATGACGATGAGTTCAATTATGGGCTAATCATTGTCATGGGATTCTAGTGGATTTACTTATGGATTTCAATAATTAGTTTGTTTCGATATCTTGGTGTGTGGTGATTGATTGATATCCTAGTATTGGTTGTGCTTATTCATCTTATGTGCGTAGCTAACATATAAGATAGCGTGTTAATCTCTTCTGAAGCAACAGTGAATTTAGATATTTAGAACTTGCCATGCTAGCATAAGTTCATGTACTTGTTATGCAAGATTCGTAGGTAACTCTAACCATTTTACTTGCCCTATGTAATAATTATGGATAACTTGTGCTTAAACCGTTATGTTGTCAAATTCTATAGACATATAGGGTCTCAATATAATTGGTGCCTCTTCAGCTTCTATCTCTTTTATGGATGTCTGGTAGAATGGTACTCGTGCAACGAAAGTTGGCGTTTATCAGTTTCGTGTTATCTGATTAGTGTCATCACCATCAAATGCTAAGGTTAAGAACGAAAAGGCTATTGAATGAAGTAGTAATGAAGTTAGGATCCCATGTTTGTCATATATAGTAATTCAACCTCAATTCTCTTAGTTAATGTTATGTAGTATAATCTCTTAGTTTAATAAAAACCCAATTTGTTATTTGTCTTAACATTGAACGATAACCATACATTGTTGCATAGGTACATAAATTGAACTTAACCTAAACCAGTCTCTGTGGGAACGAATCTGATTTATATCTTATACTACTTGCGAACGCATATTTTAGCGCGTGTTTTCACTTTAACACATTGTTTAATGTTTCTTCTAGAATTTGTTAGCACTCAGACTATAATTTAAAACTTACAATTGCTTGTGGAATATTGAGTATAATGGCCAAACTTGACTTGCTAGTATTGTTCGGCTTCCAAGAAGACACATGTGTTGTACTGCTTGACTGCAAATGCATCACATTTGCACTTAAATAAGGCTGAAATATATTGCCAGAACTAAAAAATAATGTGTTATAGACATACTGGATTGGCTTCTTACCAGCTTATTATCGAAGCCCAAAGAAGATTTACTATTTACAAGTGGCCACTCCGAAGAAGGTGAATTTTGTACAGTTTCAGACACCGAATCAATGAAGCGTCATCACTTAACTGCCAACTCCAAGCCCAAGTCTCAACAATCAGGTCCTAATCCCTAAATAACCCAAAAAAGTCAGCAAAAAATTGACCCCCTCCCAAGGGACCCACATGCCACGTCAACAACTGTGGTTCCACACGGGCCCAACATGCCACCTCAGATTTATTTTCCATGTCAGCATTTATTAAATAAAAAAAATGTCTAATGCAACGCTATGACCTCTACTGTTGCATGATGTGCAACACTAACAGTTATTAGCAATGGTAACTTCAATGTACTGCAACGCTTTCTCCACTGTGTTGTAATAAACTAAAAATTTTGTAGATAATGCAACGCTTTTCGTGCAACGCTAGCTAAAAACAGTTGCCTATGTGTAATTATGACGTAGTGTTTGAAATTACTTAAGTATCCCTCATGAATATGTATTAATATATATCAAATTTAATAACATATATATTAATTACATCTAGCTCATTAATTACTAATAAATATATATTTATTACTACTCTATTATTGTATATTAAAAACTTATACTTATAATTACATATGTATTTTTATGAGTATAGACTAAAATTCTAATATTATTATAATATTATATATTTTTTATTATCGTATTTAATATATCGTGTGTAATATTTTAATTATTCCAATTATTGTACAAGAAATTCTATTTCGAATGAAGAAACAAATATCGTATTCTTATTTAACTACGTATAATACTTGAACTATAAGTTCACAACACACATGTACTCTTGTGTCAAATTAATTATCTTATAACTCATTTTCACACGATTAATATTCAAATACATACATACATACATACATACATACATATAAACATACATACATATACATTTAAGGTATAAGAAATTAAGGTAACTAACACAAATGAGCTCAATTTTTTAAGTAATCGATTAACATGATCTTATCAAATAATGAACTTCCATGTTATACGGTAACAATTATGAAATTTAAATTTTTTAAATATTTTTAAGTACATCTTTTACGAAAATACAAAATTGAAAAAAAAGTGCATCTCACATTATATCATATTCTTCAATTCTATAACATTTGTACATTTCATAACATATGAGTTTTGAAAATGGGTGTATCTCATATGGGCTATAAAATACAAAGGCCGAAAAAAACTAAACCTTACAACAAAGACTATATTCAAATAAAAATAACTTGTCGTAACAGAAAATATATTTTTATTTCATAAGCACATATACAAATTTTATAATAGTTGACGTTAGATCATGCCCATGCCTTGCACGGGCTATAGAGATAATTTATTATTTATTACCCGTAAAACTTAAACATTCCATTTTCAGAAATTGACCTTCCTTGAGAACACATTTTTTTTGTTGGATTGAGAATACTCTTTTAATTTGACAATACATATTCCAACATAAAAAAATCAGTTGTATGAAATCAATCAATCAATCAATATATCAATATATATATATAAATATATCTTTATATATATAAAGGAAAAATCCCGTGAGCTCCAGAATCACCTGAAAATTATTTGTCTATTTTTCTGGAACTCCTCTATTTTAATTCAATAATATTAATTTTTTTTATATATATTCGAATTAATAAGAAGATAATAAATATTTAGAAGTCAATCATATTTAGAATTTTTTTATTCGAATTAATAGGGAAGATAATAAATATTCAGAAACCAATCATATTTAAAATTTGTTCATTCGAATCAATTCGGAGTAATAGCAAAGATAATAAATATCTAGAAGGTGGCGCATCTCAGATCGTCTCATTCTATTTTTCTAATTTTCTCAATTTTTTGAAATAATAAATATCAAAAATTACAATTACCTTATATTTTCCTATTCTCCTAAAATTTCTACAAAATCTTTAATTAAGATTTTTGAAATTAACTTACCATCATAATATTGTTCTAAAACTTATACTTTGTATTTAAATCAACTTACCATATTGATATTCTCTTAAATTTCATTTTAATACCGATTCTCCTCTTTCTCCTTAAAACAATTTAATATATTTTCTATCTTTGGAAATTTACCAAAAATACTATTTTTTGTAAAATTATTTGCGATTTTACTAATTTCTGAAAAGATTTGCAAAAACACTATTTTACTCCGAAAATATATTGAAAAATACGATGTTGCATAATAGGTTGCAATTTAGTGTCATTATTTTAGGTTGCATTTCGGGTTGGTTGCAAATACGATTGCAATGTACATAACGCGTTTTTGCAATTTTTTTTATAATTTGAAGTTGCAAACGTGGTTGCAAAAAATGGTTATTTTCGCAAATATTTTTAGAAAGTGATAGTATTTTTATAAAAACTTTGAAAAATTTGGGTATTTATAAAAAAATCTCTTTATTTTTTATATTAAAAATTACAGTTACCTTATATTCTCCTAAATAGACTATCACCGTTCGTAATATCTTCTAAAGTTTTTACAAAATCTTTAATTAAAATTTTTGAAATCAACTTACCATCATAATATTTTCCTAAAATTTCTCCTTTCCATTTAAATCAACTTACCATCTTGACACTCTCATTAATTTCTTTTTAAATATCGTTTTCCCTCTTTCTCCTAATATCAACTTATTATATTACATTTTTCTTTAACTTTTCTTTAAATTTTTAGCCTATATTATTCTACAAAGGCAAGTAATTATAAATAAGTTTTCTCAATATTTTTTAAAATCATTATATCATTATATTATTCTATGCTTATATAAAGGAGAAGACGAGGACGATAAGGTGGCGGCTCTCAAATGGTTTCAATCTATTTTTTATAATTTTCTAAAAAAAATATATTATTAAAAAAAAAATATTACATTAATTATTGACTAATACATAATATAATTTTGTGATAATTTGTGAAAGAGAGACACTCATTAGAATAAAAATGTTTAAAGAGAAAATGATTTTTCAAACTTTTTAATTTATTATATTTATTCATTATTCATAATTTCTAAATGATTAAGATTAGATAAGAAATAAAAAAAGAACAAAAAATGAAAAATTATTTTAGAAGGCCGCTGCCAAGGGGTAAACTAGTTTTTATTAAATCAGAAAAAACATATGTATTTATAAATATAAATTAATTTAAAATAATAAAAAAATGTTAGTGTAATTTAAATGAAAGTAATTATCAACATTTTACAAGATCACGTGCCATGGACACGTGAGTCTTCTCTGTCCCTGAAAATTCCAATTAGGCAAACACACTCGTTCATTCCTTGTGTAATCAACCAAGAATCAACCTCAACTCAACTCATCAAATCAAATCTCAACCTATACACATACAATACATACTCTCTCTCTCTCTCTCTCTCTCCAGCAATGTGAGCAATGCACGCATACAATCGCTTACCGGGAAGTGGACACAACTCGCCGTCATCTCCGCCGTCGTCGCCGTCGCTCCGATCACCTCGTCTCCGTCACAGTCGTTCAAAACCTAATCGCTTCACTCAACCACCTGTCACTTTACCTCAACGTCTCTCTTACTTAATTTTATCTCTCTTACTTAAACGACAAGGTCTGTTTTTATTCGCTCCTTTACTCTATATTTCCGCTATGTTGTTTTTTATGGGAACGGTGTCGTTTGATGTTGTTCCGGTCATTAAGCATCGATCGCCTCTCGGTTCGGTTTATCGGAGTCCGCAGCTTTATGCTCGACTTAAAGCTGAGATTCATGCTGATAATTCTTCAATGGATGCGGTTAGTTTCTTCCACCTTTGATTGCGTTATTTTACGACTTTTTATTGCGTAATTGTGATGTGTTGTTGTTTGATTGTGCTGTTTTTTGACCTGTTTAGTTCTAATTTTACGAATACGATTAAGAAGAGTGTGTAATTTTAATTTTTAACTTTGGTTTAGTTGTTGTTATTAGATGCGCGATTTTACTGTTTCATTGTGTTTTATATGATTTATTTAGCTGTAAATTTATGGATCAAATAGGAAGAGTGGAAGAATTGAATCGGAACCTTATCTTTTTGTTTTGGTAGTCTTTGGTTTGATTAGACTTTTAGTTTCGGATTTTTACCGTTTTACTATTTGAATGTGGTTACAAGGAATTGTTTAGTTATACTTAATGAGTGCAAGTAAGAAGATTAGATGATATAATTTGAATTTTGCGTTTTTTTTGTAAAATGTGATTGATTCTAAATGTTCATATGAAAAAATATGTACTTTGAAAGTTACGGTTTGCTATAATTCTAGGTACGCAATTTTTTTATGGTTCTTTTTTTGAATGATGGGACTCGATTATTTTAATGATATGATGCAGAAATGTTAGTTAGGCTAGCTTACGGATCAATATTTATACTTCCAAGTTACTGATATGGGACTGTATTTGTTGTGCATTACTGAAAAGCTTTAGTGATTACGCTCCATAATAGTGCTTAGTTTGTGAATAGCATTGTTGATGTTTTTTATGGTGATGATTATAAGTTGGGGTTCATAGAAGCTGTGCTTGTGTTTGTTATGTCTCCTTTTACATTACTATTGACCAGGACACTAATAATATATAGATATCAACAATATGGAAGCATCCTAAAGGTGGTGAGTGGAGGCCTTGTACAAAGAAGTCTTCTGGAGGTATGACCGTTCTAATTTTTTAATTTAGCTCAATGTTGCCTTCTTATGAATTTTGATGAATAAAAAAAAAATCTTTTTCCTTTTTGTTCTTGCATATTGTGCTTAGATATACATCTGTTTTTTAGTTTCTAAGAGGATCATATTCCACCAATAGGCATACATTACTTTTTGCCAAGGAGCATGAAACTTATTGAAAATTTAAATAAATAAAGAGCATACCTATTTAAAAACTTTGAATACACATTGTCATCTTTTAAATAGATAACTAGGATAGCTCTTGATAACTTATTAGTTCTATAGGTTTTTAAACTGATTTTTTGTATGAAGTTGTCATAATATTTAATATTTTTTGGTTCTCTGAACTTCGAAAATAAAATATTAGGTTCTTATGTCAAATTTTCTCGCTATTATTGTATTTGTTGTTAAGCATCTTAGGTATGCCATAATTGGAAACTATGTACAACTTATTCTGCAGATTATTTCAACCTTTTACCACAAGATTTTCAAGTCCAATCCCTGCCTCATATACCCACAACTTCCACCATTAGTATCTTGATTGTTTTGCTCAAAGTCTCTTCTAAACTGAGCCGTGTTACATGCTATTTTGGAGGTTCTGTAGTTAATTGAACGTATTTGAACGAAGATGGATTACTTTTATGAGCTAGATGATAGCTGGATGATCCAAATTCTTATTTTGCTGTCACTGAATGCTACAACTACAAGAGACCTATTAGCACAAAGGAAAATGCAACAAGCTATCTACTTTCTTTTGTTTTATGATTCAGCTGAATGTTCTATCTCATATTCATAAGTTGCTTTAATATTATTACAGCAGTTGCTTCTGCTAATCAACTGACTTGAGGACCTTTGTATTTTCATATAACTACACACAACTAATAGCATTTTGTCTACTACTGCAGGATTACCTGAGTCCAATGGGTACATATATGTTGAGGCAAATGGTGGCTTGAATCAGCAGAGGACATCGGTAAGATTTGTGCCCGGCTTAATGATTATTCTCTTATATGCCTGTTTGACTTTCATTCTAATTGCTATACTTTTGAAACTTCTGCTTGTTCGTTATCTAGGTCTGCAACGCAGTTGCTGTGGCAGGGTATCTTAACGCAACACTTCTTATTCCGAATTTTCATTTTCATAGCATATGGAGAGACCCTAGGTTTGTAAAATCTGTTATTATTCTTCATGCTTTACCTTAAATTTAGTTCTAGGGTGCAATGGTTTTAAGTGTGAAAAAAGCATTTTTGGTGTCATGTCTGCCTACAAATCACATCAAATATACCTGCCACTTTGACATTGATTTATATGACACTCTGTTGCTGAGGGAGTTTGGGTTTGTTTTGTTCAAGACTTTGTTATAAATTAATCTGATAAGTTTGGTAATTGGTATGATTATCAGAAATTTTTGTATTTTGTTCACCACATCAATATTGATAGGTATAGGTATATCTATTTGAATAGGTATTCATCTATATCAAAACTTTCCCAATGAAATTATAGTATTTTCTAATAAACTAAAATGTGAAACGAAAACCAGATTACTATTAACATTTTAGACTTCCTTGAGTTGATGACCTTCTATAATGTTCGAAAGGTTATTTTCCACAGTTATGGCTCAGGTGTCTATGTTTTGCAATTATCCAAATCCTACTCAAATGTAGTGCTAACTTTGATTTGATAAAGGAATATGATTTTTGTTGATATATAAAATTAATAGGCTTCATGCAAGATGATTGGACTGTCAATTTTGACACGTACTTTATTAAGTCTGATGACACCGGTAGTACTTAAAGCAATAATGAAGCTTCTACATTACATAGATAATGATATCAATATATCATACTTCCTGTAGTTTCTTCACATGCATAGGATTTTGAAGATAGAGATTCAAATTATCCACCATTTTTCAAAGTGAAGGTCTTGAGATTAAACTGACGTCTTATCTGAAATTACACCACGTATAGATCAAATCTAGTAATTACATAGTCTACAGAAGTGCCTTATTAATTTGCACATATAATGATAGTAAAGTATTGATCTGCTTCTTGTATTAGGTTTCATACTTCAACCTTGTCATCATGAAGTAAATTAGTGGGAAAAGTAGTTGGTGTTCCTTTTATTATCATAGGCTGTTAGGAAGTAGAAAATTCAATTTTTGGGAACCTAATGAATATTTCCTCTTGGCCTATACTGCAGTGCCCATTCCTTTTGTTTTTGTTTTGAGAGTTGCTTTTAACTAAACATATTGTATATTAGAAAAATATTGAAAGGAGACAAATAAATAGAGAAAATGAATATCTTGGAATTATTCTCTTTCATAATATATTGATTCCATATCTGTTTCATGTGCAGCAAATTCAAAGAAATCTATGATGAGAGTTTTTTTATTAGTATGTTGGAAAATGATGTAAGGGTGGTTGACACGATTCCTGGGTACCTAATGGAGCGATTTGACCGTAACATGACTAATGTACTCAATTTTAAAGTAAAAGCTTGGTCACCTATTCAATACTACAAGGATGTTGTTCTTCCTAGGCTACTTGAAGAAAAGTAAGTTGGTCTATATGTTCATGTGTTATCTCTTTATATCTCCCTTTTCCTCAGCAACCCTCTATATTAACAATGTAGAACTGCGCTTTCTCGACGTATAGTTTATTATATCTGTTTGTGGGATGTGTTGACTGCTTGTTCCATATAATTTGCATAATTTTTTTCATGTAAATAAACTTTCTGTAAGGACTACTTGTAGTCATAATTAGAATGTGCTTATTTAGGTGTAGAGATTGATTTTATATTGAGTTAGCAAATCTCTCTTTCCTTTTGCTTTTACATGATTTACATGTACTTGGATGGCAATTGACTTCATTATTATGTAAATATCATACCGTGGAAAGATATGTTTTTGCTGGAGTCATATTCGAAGGAGGTATTTGCTATTTACTTTAAGCTAAATGGATCCGGTCAGCATTCCATTTGTGTTCTGGTATTCCGGTGTTTGAATTCCATTCCTATAAGCGGAGAACTCATTTTTAACATGACTTTTGAGATTCTATTCATTCCCATCCACGTCAATAATTTGAACGCTCCCCAAGTAATGGCTAATTTCAAGTTTTAAGCTTGTAGAACAAAGAGTTGTTTTATCTTAATGGTAGCATGCAGTATTGTAGACATCATTGCCTTGTTATAATTTTGATTTGTGGGAATTTGGTCTTGTTTTAATTTTTTAATTGTTAGTTAATTCTGTCCTAACTACAGTTTCTGCAGTACTGATCCTGACCTTGGGTAAACTTCAGTATTCTTCACGCTCCTACAAATTGTGAAGATAGTAATTTATGCTTTTTAAGCTTAAAATGAATTTTAGGCTATACGCGAGACAAGGCTTTCTACCAAGCAATTCTTTTAGATACTAGTTTCCTAGCACAAAGAAACATTTGTGAATAGGATGTATTATTAAAAACACCATTAGAGTTTGATGCTTTAAAGTGCACATTCCATTACTGTTGTACTACTCTCTATAGAGTAATAACGATAAGGCTTAATACATTTGACTCTCTCAACTCTCAATGTGTTGGTGATATTGGACCTTCCTACAGGGATATCTTTACTCTTTTTTCATTTATCTTGAAAGTGAAACTGTGTATTGTCTTTACTGATGTGTAAATATGTTAAGTCTTTTTGTTTTTTTATATATTTATATTTATATTCTCTTGTAAATTTTTTAACCTGCAGTACCTATTTGGACATTTTCTTCACTGTTAGATAAACTAATTTGAAGCAACTGTTTGTCAATTGTTAATTTAGAGTTATAAGGATTTCGCCGTTCGCAAACCGTTTGTCGTTTGATGCTCCTCCAGCTGTCCAACGACTCAGATGCTTGGCCAATTATGAAGCTTTAAGGTTTTCCAGCCCCATATTAAACCTTGGTGAATCTTTGGTTGCAAAAATGAAAGCACGGAGTGCAAATAATAGTGGCAAGTATATTTCCGTCCATCTTCGCTTTGAGGAGGTTAGTTTCTAGTTCTACTGAGTGGATGTAACTGTTTGTTCTCTCATCCACCACTATCAAAGAGATAACTAGAGTATATGTTGCAAACAATAGTTGCCTTACTTGTGCAGGACATGGTTGCTTTCTCTTGTTGTGTATATGGCGGTGGGACAAAAGAAGATGAAGACATGAAGGCAGCTAGAGAAAGAGGTTGGAAGGGAAAATTTACGAAACCTGGTCGAGTTATTCATCCCGGAGCAAACAGGCTAAATGGCAAGTGTCCACTAACACCTTTAGAGGTAAAAACCACACTATAAATGAATTTGTATATTTATGTAAACAAATTTATTTAATCTGTCTGCTAATGTATCTTTGTCAATTTTCATCATCTTCAATGTGGAGGTCCGGGAGACCTCTAGGCTTTTTCATCTGTCAAGCTCCTTAGTCAAGTATAGCACTCAGTTTTTCTTGAACAGTATTGGTCCCAGAATCAATACTTGTACTGCCATCATGCCATGCATGCTGTATACTGAATGCCCTCCATGATCCTCAAGCACCTTAATCAAATGTAGCTTATCTGTTTCCTTGCTATTGGAGTATCATGATAGGACAAAGAACACCAGGCTATTTTTAATATTACCTTTTGGGTAAAGTCAATTACTAGAAAATTAAATACTCGCACACATTTGTCTTCACTGAGATTTGAAGCTTAATTTAGTCAGTTCAGCTATCTGCCAAATAGCTTAATATTAAGATCTATTTTGTCCTGTAAATCTGAAATTTGTTTTTCAAATGGGTTGTGGGTTCCGCAGTATCAAGCTTTTCATACCCCTTGGTTTCTCTGTATCATCAAGTAGCTCATGTTCCAAGACAGTCTTCAGTTTTACTAGAATTTAAGAAAACAATGTGTTAGCTTAGGCTTCTCCAATTGATTAGGATTTTGGAATTTCTGAAATTTATTTCTGGATGCAACTATGCAATCATTGCTGTTTAATGGATTGGAGTGCTTATTTGTTCTGTTATGCATCTGTGCTTTTGAAGTACCACCTCTATTGTAAATTAACAGATACTAAGGACTTTAATCGACAAATATGCTCAAGTATATGACTAGTCTACATTTTTCACTCATATATCAGGTAGGTTTGATGCTTAGAGGAATGGGGTTTGATAAGAGTACATCTATATACTTGGCATCCGGGAAAATTTATGACTCGGAAAGACATATGGCCCCACTATTAGAAATGTTTCCCCTTTTACAAACTAAAGAGATGCTGGCATCTGAAGAAGAACTAGCTCCATATCAGGTACAAAGAATTTACCGATTTTATTTAAAAGCTGTTTCATTGGTGTCCTCTGAAGAGCTGATTATATATACTTCCTTTAGAACTTCTCTTCCAGGATGGCTGCAATAGACTACACTGTTTGTCTTCATAGTGAAGTTTTTGTGACAACTCAAGGTGGGAATTTCCCACATTTCCTTCTGGGACATAGGAGATACTTGTATGGTGGACACTCGAAGACAATCAAACCCGACAAGCGAAAGTTGGCATTACTATTAGACAATCCCAATATTGGGTATGCATTCATCTTGTAGCTATGTTTTTACCTTTAGTTGCCTGTGAAATATATACCAAAATGACCGGCACAATAAGTACATAAATGAAGTGGCTTTTCACATATTATCGAAGAATAATTTGGCTGTTAATATACTAATGAAGAGTTCTTTTATGTAATTTAGTGTTTGTAAATCGTAATAAAGGGAGTCGCAGGTGAGGCATATTTGAAAACCAATATTTTGCATATCTTTTGTTTTAACTTTCAAGTTTTCCATCTGAAATTGTTATAGGCTTATAGTTATGTCATTTGTTAAATGATCAATATGTTCTATCACACACACAAACTTGTATAATTTAAATGGAAGTTGGGAGGTTGTGGGTAGAGTTCTAAGAGTAGGGATAGAGGTTTTGATTTTGTCACTGTATAATGGTGTATTCATCTCTTTTATCTAGATGGAAAAGCTTCAAGCGGCAAATGCTGAGCATGAGGGCTCATAGTGATTCAAAAGGAGTCGAAATGAAAAGAACATCGGACTCTATATACTCATTCCCATGTCCAAATTGCATGTGTCGTGCGAATAAAACAGAAGATTCCAGATCGACATCCGTGACATGATGGTTCTGGTTTCATTATATTGTTTGTGTGCCAACCTTCCTTTAGGTCAAAATTCTTTCATTTTTTCCCTCCCATTGGTTCTCAGGCAAGGACACCTTGGTTTTGGAAACCTCAACCATATTGTAAAACAAAGCAAATATGATCATTTTTAGCTAAGAGTCCAATATTCGTCAGGAACCTGCAAGCATTTTGAATGTGGGAAGAGTTAAGTGGGAAATATACCTCAACGCCTCTCACGTATGTAGCAGCTGCTGTATCTAACAAGTTGGGAGTACAGATTGAAACACTTTTAGGCCCTGTTTGTACATTAGTTGATCTCGTTGTATTTTAGTAGCATTCATTTTGGGGTTAAGTGGTTTGATTTTTTAATGTATGAGAGACTAGCAGTAGGGTAAATTATTATACCATTTATTTATACCATTCAGCTGGACCAGACAAAGATGCCCTTTTTCCCTTTTTGATCAAAGGTTATATATTCAGCTTTACAGTGAGCTTACGTTTGCCAGAATTGTATTAAAGGCATTCTTTGTCCCCACAATTTGTTAGTTGATTTTTTTTTTTTTTTTATTTTTGTTTGTTAGATGACAAATGAATATTTGAAATTGATTGATAAGTAGACCGACACTTCTCTTGTTAGTTGGCCATGTTCCGTATGTCACGTTAATGATAATCAAATTACTACCAAAAAAACCAATCAGCATTAGACATCTTGATTATTTTACTCATGTTAAAGTGTGATAATTGCTTGTAAGTCAAAAGTGTACTATAAAGATTCATTGAAAACTTCTTCTGCTCCCTCGATTCGATCCCTTTCAATTGTTTACATTTTTTAGAGAGTGTTTGACACGTATTTTAAGGTGCATATAAAGTTTAGTTCTGTAATTTTTTTTTTTTATAATTTTGTTTTTCTAAATAAAAAATAAAACATTCAACTTTTATTCAGAAAAAGAAAATTGTAAAAATAAGTTATATAACTATACTTTTTATGCAACTTAAAATACGTGCCGGATACTTTCTCAGAAATGTAAATTATTCAAAGGGACTGAGGGAGTAGTTATATACTGAAAATGTCATTAATATGAATTTTTTTATGTTATAATAATAATAATAATAATAATTTAATAAATAATGAGTTCCTGACGAAAACATGTAAACGCGTACTAAAAAAAAATCCATGTGGCTGATTGTATACGAGGAGGGCGAAGTTGATGCAATAAACTCTGGGAGCCTCATGTCCCTTATTCTCATTCACATCTCCTTGCTTTGACATTTAAAGATCATTAAGATCTGATTTATAATTTGTTTGTAGAATTAATAAAATTATTATTATTTAGGAAGAAAGGATGGGGTGTTCAATATCTGGTTTGAACTCCATGTATGATGCAGCAAACGCAGGTGGAGATGTATGGATCAATGAGAGTCGTTATAGGATCATAAGAAAGCTTGGTGAAGGTGGTTTTGCTTTTGTTTTTCTTGTTAAGGAGATCCTCACCAACACTTCTTCTGATCATGTTGATGTTGCTGTTATCAAGAAATCCAACAAATCTTCTTACATTTCTGGTTTGCATCTCTCTCTCTCTCTCTCTCTCTCTAGATATCTCCCTGGTTCTGTCAGTGATATATGTGTAGGCATATCTTTGAAATGTACTTATTACAATTGGTGATGTCATGGATCTATTTCAAGTAGTATTTTTTATTTGAATGGAATCTTGTATACTTTTTTTTTGTGAATTTGTAGCTTTGTACTTCTGAACTTATTTTTATGCGACCGTGAAAAAGATGGTCTTGTGAGTTATATTTTTGTATAGTGCAAAGTATGGTGTGTACTGTGTACATGTGTTTTAAGGATTGGGGAATAACTTGGAGCTTAGTGGTTGGTGGCAAAGGCTAATCCCCTCCCCCATTACAAGATCATCGTTCTAATTCCCAATTCCCCTCTCACATTAAAACTGTATAATGTTTGAAAATAATGGACAGACGAGTCTTTATATTGTCTTTAGAATTTTCTAATGTGTGGTTAACTTGGTCATTTAATTGCATAATGTAAGATCTGATCTGGGTATATGAAATTATCTTCTTTCTGTACTATGAACGATCAAAAAAGCTGGACTTTGAATCTGTCTAGACCTTTGTTTGTTTTGCTGTATTAAATAGCTTCACATTATATTTGGGAAGCCATAAAAATTTGTACTACAGCTTCTTTTTGATAGTTTTAGTTATCTCTCATTATTACCACTGTGTTGTGATTTAAGTTGCAAATCAACTATATCAGTATAAGTATATATATTATTTTCTAAATTGTCTTTTGATTGTACATGTGATCCCTTATCTGTATTTTAAACTTGTTATTTTGCCATCAGACTTCGGTGATTGTATAGTAAACTGAATCCATTCTTAGGATATTGTAGTTTGTAGTATGTGTTTGATGTTTCAATGTTCAGATCTGTAACTCTTTTTCCTGATGATCTTAATCTACAGTTGGTTTGGTGTGCAGATGATGGAACATATGCCATGAAAAAAGTTCTCATTCAGAGTGATGAACAGTTGGCATTGGTGAAGGACGAAATTCATAACTCGTCTCTTTTTAGCCACTACAATTTGCTTCCTCTTCTTGATCATGCTATCATCTCAGTGAAGGTATGTGTTGCACTCAGCTTCTCAGCCTGTATGCATAATGCAGAAATCAAATAACTTACTGATTGAAGCAAAATTATGTGATAGTTACTTGTTTTCTTTAAGATTTCATGTCACAGATCACAGTAGAATTTTCTTGTGCTCAAACCTTGTATACAATTTTCTAAGAATTAGTGATTGTGTCTACTTTCATGAAGTTGTCTGAAGCCATCTAGGCCTGCCTAAGGATCAAATAGAGCTCATGATATGATCAGTTAATTAGTATCAAAGATCATTGATATAACGCATCCAAGTGTGATATCTCCTTCATTATCTACCTGATGTAGTTAAGATCATGCTACACATTAACCCCTTAGAATTATTTTTCATCTTGCTCTTTTCAAAAAAACTTCATCTTGTTAGTGTTACATACACAATTATGACTATTGCAAGTCATGCATAGATGCTACGTTCACAAAATAAATAAAATAGTCTTTTTAAAGGCAAAAATGGTCATGTATATTTACATGGAGAGTATGATAATTAGAAATGTGTATTTCTTCCAGACTCCACATTATTTTTTTTTGAAACATTAGGGTTATTGAACTGAAGTGTATTGTATTCTGGATCTATACTTGATTCTATCGATTTCTGAAGTGATGTAAACTTTATACTCTGTTTAAAATTTTGTATAGGCATACCCTTTGCTATATTTGTGTTCTTAATTCTTCTAATTTGTTTTAAAAATAAGAAAAACAACGTCAATATTATTTCCATTTTGTCAGGCTACTGCAGAACAAACTTGGAAGCATGAAGCATACTTGTTGTTTCCAGTTCACTTGGACGGCACATTGTTTGACAATGCTAAAGCCATGAAAGCTAAAAAAGAGTTCTTTTCTACCTCAGATGTTCTTCAAATATTTCGGCAGGTAAATGGATCATAGGTCCACCTAGAATTTATCTGGCATATATGCTTAATGAATTTACACTCTCTCTTTTTTTCTCCCTTTTTTATAATTATTTTTCTTAAATTATATGGATTTATATATGCATACCTGCACTTTGTTTTAGAGGAAAATTAAAACCATCATATTTCTTGTTCTATTGTTGTCACAGTGTATTGTGATATCAAGTCTGTTAGAGTGAACTTCTGAATATTTCTATTGCAATGTCAATGAGATATGGGTCTAAATGCAATCATATTATAGTTTGATGCATTATTAAAATAAATTGGTACACAGGTTTGTGCAGGACTCCAGCATATGCACAATCTTGACCCTCCATATGCACACAACGATGTCAAACCTGGTAATGTCCTTTTGACACGTAAAAAGGGTCAGCCACCTCTTGCAGTCTTAATGGATTTTGGAAGTGTTCGTCAAGCAAGAAGGCCAATCCGCTCCCGTTCAGAGGCACTGCAGTTACAGGTATTGATTTGTTTGTTTTCTTCCTCCTGTTGGATTCTTACGCATAATTAGTTTATTCTTTGTGTGCATTACTTGTTGTTTAATATCAAGGATGATTGTATAATTCATGATCCTCTGTTGGATAATGTTATTATATTAATAAAGATCCATAAGAGGTGGACTGCATCATACATCTAAAAATTGATATGCTATATGTGAATGCTTCTGTGACTTGAAAGTTCATTTACATATATATCTCAAATACATACAAGCTAGTCAAGTAAGTTGAAAGTTCTGATCCCACCAGGAATATTTAACTTTACGTAACAATTTCTTTGGATCTAAGAGGGAACCTGAGCTCTTTCGACGAACCACATAAGAATTAATTATGGTGCTGAATTCCTATCAATTATTGTTTTTTATGCATTTCTCATTGGTTTTGTTACATAGGAATGGGCAGCTGAGCACTGTTCAGCACCTTTTCGAGCTCCTGAGTTGTGGGACTGCCCAAGCCAAGCAGATTTTGATCAAAGGACTGATATATGGTCATTAGGTTGCACATTATTTGCTATAATGTAAGGCATTTCTTTCCTCCAATGCTAATAAATTAGTGTCTGCTGCTTTGTGCATTATATATTTGGCCCCTTATGCATCAATGATATATTTGGTTCATATTAATTCAATAGCAGTTACTTCTTGAACATATAACATCAAAACCAATGTCTTGCTTTAATAGCCATTAGATAAAATTTGAACCTTATGAGTTGATATAACTAGTAGTGAACCTTATTAGTGATACGGATTTTTTCTAGGTATGGAGAATCTCCATTTGAGTATGCGCTTGGGGAATCTGGTGGAAGCCTGCAGTTGGCAATTGTAAATGCACAGATAAAGTGGCCTTCTGGGCCTAACCCGCCATATCCAGAAGCACTTCATCAATTCGTGACATGGATGCTCCAGCCCCAAGCTTCGATTCGACCTTGCATAGATGATATCATTGTTCATGTTGATAAATTGGTTGCAAAATTTTCTCAGTGAAGAATATCAGAATCAAACAAATAATGCACTAGATCAGTTTTACAGTCAGATATGTGTCACAACAAAGATTGGGTAATTTATATTACAATTCAGATGCAATTAATTTTGCTCTCTTATTTGAAATTTTGACAAGAAAGGCATATAGCAATGGATTACAGTTTCATATTTGTTTAGGTACTCTTGCATCATTTGAACTTTAATGTACAATTGATCAAGTTTTGTTACAGTGTCTTTCCCCCAAATTTGGATGACTTGAAATATATACATCTGAATGCTGGGATTTTTAAAGCTGTCATTTTCTTCCTAGTTGGACAGAGTCACCGACTGATTAGAGATATTTGATACGTAGGGCTTGTTTAAATTTTTTAAAAATTTTATTGTTGGCAATGAATGCTGGAAACATGTGAAGAAGTATATATATGTTGAAGCTTTTTTCCAACTCTGTGTTAATTTATTGTTATACACATTTTTCACTGAAATTTAGGGAATGGCGGAATTAGTATATAGATGGTCTTGCTGCAATTCGTATACATCTAACTATAGAAAAAACAGTAATGTTTGATTAGGTCTGTTTGGGTATCCCTATATTCAAGACATCTAACTAAACCTCTTTGTGAATGCATTTTCATACACTAATACAATGTACTCTCTTTGTGAGTGTGGGGAGGCCTTCTTTATATATGCATGTGCGCATGACAAGCAATTTATTTGATGGTCCCAGAACCATTGGCACCATAGAACTTATACATATGCATCATTGTAGAGTCAACACACTTGTATCTGCCATCTATCTTAGTTCTAATCTAAACTATGTGAGAAGGTGATGGATCTGATTCAATGCTCTACTATTGGCAATGTGAAGATCGTTCATCAACTCCCCCACCCGTTGCTCTCAAGCAATGTGCTTATGTCTAGGATACGAAAAACATCCTTTTCAAATCCATGTGGTTGTGACAAATACGTTAAGTTACCTCCTCCCGCAATGCCTTGAAGCATTTGATGGGGATCATATTAAAACTTCATTCCTCTGTAATGGTATCATCCGATGCCCATTTTAGTCTGTCACCTCTATAATATCTTGACGTGTTAGAGAGAGGCTTAATAAAATAAAAATCTTTAACATTATAGAGGTCCGTTGATGTATTGGTTGGCAACAAACACTTGTGAGGACCGGCTATTAGAAATACACGAGATAATGCTCTTATTTGTTACTATTTGATTTAGGTACACTATGTGTAGATTATATGCTGGGAGCCAACAAATTGACCATATTAAAATAATACTAGTGTTGTCCCAATTCAAAGGCACAATATTAATGCAGAGCACAAAAAGTGAAGGGTGGTGAATAAGGGCTTTCCAGCCCTAGGTGATGTGTCCTCTTCAACAAATATAGAAGTAGCAGAAGGCACAGTTCAACTCACATGGAACCCAAAAGATAGCTCCATAAACATATGTATGTGACATAATACCGTTTTTCTAAATATATGGTCCTTGCAGTTATGGTGTCACCAGCCAACGAGCTGGTAACTTGTCGGTATTCAATAAGTTATGCGTAATGTAATTGGCTTAAACGATAACTATGTTCAAGCGGAGACCAGAGCTCAAATTTGGTTTAGTGTTTGTAACATCCTTTTGCACTTTGTGTTTTATGTAATTGGCTCACTCGATAACTATGCTCGAACGCTATATATGTATCGCCTTGCACTTGTGTTGAATTACAAACATTTTAGTTCTTTCAGTTCTCGATTGAGAAGTTGTGTAATAGAATTAGGATGTGAATCCCCTAAAATGATATATCAAGGGGAATAATCAAGGGGCCAAACTAGTCCAGAGTTAAGGAAAAATAGCTAAGAAAAATAGTCCAGAGTATGCCCCAATCCCACCCGGTTAATATATGTTTCTAGCTCACTTTTGTTCCTAAAGAAAATGACCTTTCAATAAAGAAAAGAAAGAAGCCAAATATTAGGTCTTCCCTACCTGTTGACAACATAAAAAACAAAATATGTGACATCTAACTTGTTTATTTACTCCTCTATTTATTGCATGCTTTACTTGCTTCAACTTGTCATGTTTAAAATCTCCCTAGTCTCCTTCATTCAGTCAACAACTCATGTACACATTTCATACTCTATTTCTAAGATTTATCTTGCTTGAAAATTTTCAAGATAAAGCCTTAGGCCGTGTATAACGAATGTTTTTGGATTTTGCTGATACGAGAATGTTGTATACTATAAAAATTAATAATGTAACTTTTCTTTTATGTTGTTGTAAATTGTATGGCAGGTGTAATGCCATGATTAAGATGATTGAATGAGTGTTTATAATATTACTTAGATGAAACTTAAGGAATGTCAAATTATGCAAAAGTAAAGGCATTTCTACATCATCCAAATACAAAGTCTCTAGCAAAATGATGATATAAAGATACTTCATTGCCGCCCAAAACTCACATTGTGCTTCAATTCAATGCCCTCAAACTCATTAAAAACCAACAAAAAAAATGCAGAAGGTGGCATGGCTTCTGAGTTGTGAATAGCTGTAAACGTGGAGTAGGTTTGTGTACTAACCATGTATTGGGACTAAGGAATATCAAATACAATAATACCCTACCATCCTGCACCAAAACACTCTATGGGGAAGGGCTTTCAAATTGATAAATTATACGATTTTCGCGTTTTGTTGAGTTTGTGAACTAAATATTGAAGGGAACATTGTAGAATTTAATTTAGCCTGCAAATTATAAGTTAATGATATGCAGAATTGAGACCAATGATTTGTAGTAATGAGACAATAATTTTTAATTTGTGACCGGTGATTCTATTAGTCATTGTTTTGTAAAGTTTGCAAGATCTTAAGGTGTTACTTGATCTTAAGGGGTTAAAGTAATGTACCAACTGGATTTTTATATCAATATTATGATATTCTCCCTCACTCGAAAGCCTATTTTTAGGTGGAAGAGTGGATCACATACGTTCGATTTTGGGACATTAATTACCTCTGCGTACCGGCTCATCTAAAATTTTAAAGTATTAAAGGAACGTCCAACCGATCTTACATTAATATTCTAGGAGTTTGAAACAGAGATAGACCATAATTTGTCAACAGAATTGATCAAGCTATGTAATATTGGTCCATGAGAACTATATATAAATAGACCTGCAGGACCAATATATTTGAGCCTATAGTAACTTTCTTGATATAATGGAATATATCTTTTGAAAGAATATACAGGAATCTTTAAAATAAAAACTCTTACATTGAAACAAAAATGGACAAGAAACAGGTGAAAGAGAACTACCACTCAAGTTAATAACCTGATCTAGCTAACTCATCATCAAGTAATTTATTTTTATTCTTTTTTACAGTGGAGAGAAATGAAAAAAGCTGTTCCAACACTTATCTATCTCACCTTTTTAATTATATAGATACAGTGACCAGTGAGAACTGAGAAGCATAAATGAGTCCAAAAAACAGGTCTTCTTCAACAGTCTAAAATAAAAATCAGGTCCTTTTCTGAATTATATATATAGTTGAGCAGTGAGTATTTAAGAACAAAGGGTCACATATTCTTCATCATCTCATCACTTTCATCATATAGTCTATGACTTATAGACTGCAGGTTATCATATGTGCAAAATATTTATTACTACTTCATCTGTATTTGCATTCATGGCTTTTTTAGCTTCCTCTGTTCCTTCTTATAAATGAGACAGGCAGAGTAATTAATTTCATTCATTTCTCCATCTTCATACACCCTCTGTCTATTCAAATAAATTCAAAAAATTAAAAGTTTTAGATGTTTAAGGTGTTTTTAATCTTTATTTCCTTTGTGGCTTTGTCCAATAATTTTCGGAGATTAGTCGAGACTTCAGCCTAGTTTACTCTCCGCCAAGATTACTCTCATGTTAATGTCCATTGCATGTATATAAATGCCTTTTGTTACTCATGTTAATTTCTCTTTGTTTCTGTGTCGATTTTTTTGACAGCATATAGCTGTCTTCTGTTGATGTAAAGTCAGAAAAATAATAATGGCAGCTATTTAGAAGTGGAGGTGGTAGAAGAATTTAATCCAGCTATTAAAGATCTTGTATAGAATACTAAAATAAAAACAATATTTAATATTTTAGGTAGCTTTCATCAGTATAATATATGGTATATCTGTTCTTTGCATATAGAGCTCTGTTCTTCTGTCTCTCTTTGTTTTTTCTTCTTCATTCTTTTTATATAATGGATTCTTCTAATTCCCAAATCTTTGGAGGGTCTCAAGAAGAATGTCACAGCAGTGAATCTGGTTGGACCATGTATATTGGTTCCCCCATTGATGATGATGATAATGATCAAGCAGACAATGATGTTGAAGATCAGTATTATAAAGGTGGTGGTGGTGGTGGTGATGTTGAAAGTGATGACTCAATGCTTTCTGATGCTTCTTCTGCAATGGCTGCAAATATGCATACTACATTTTTGTATCAGAAACAAGTAAAGGAAGATGATGATGTTGACCAAAAGAAAAATTCAAGAAAGGGGAAGAAAGTTGAAAAGAATGGAAATCAAGGGAAGAAAAAAGAGAAAGAATCTACTAGCATGAATTTTGCTCCTGCTCAAAGTGGTAACAAGGTAAGGAGGAATTGGTTAGGGAAGAAAAAATGAAGGAAAATTTCAGCTTCATTTTATTTTTTTAATTTCAAGATTTCCATTTCATTTTATTTGTCGAGGTCAATCCCAAAACGGTACCAAATAAGTACGATATATGTCAACGAGTCATGCATAAATTAGCCATCAACACGATGATTATGTTATACATGACCCGTTGTTATACAAATTTTCGTTCAGTACATTATTTGGTAAATGTTTCGGAAATTGTAGCGTTTTCCTTGTTCGTTTAGGGTTAGTTCAATTTTTTAGACTTTTGAGGGCAGATAGATGGAAATGGCTCAAATTTTCCCAGGCTAAATTGCGGGTTGTAGATTATTTGATGTAATAGTATAGTTGCTTTATGGGGGGGGGGGATGTAGTTTCTGAGAAATTGTTGTTGGTAATGGTATGGCATTTGCATAGTACTACATGGTTGTTTGTATTTCATAACTGGTTTACACAAGCAAGCACATGGAATGCCAGCTAAAAACACAAGAGCATATAAGATGGACAGACAAGAACTTATAATCAGTTGTGATTTATCATATATTAGCCCTTTCAGAACATGATTTTTGACATACTTACATTTTTGCATGCATGCATGTACATTCACTTCCCCGTTGCCACCACCAATTAGCTTTACACAAAGATTCTGATCTTTTTTCATGTGGCTACAGAAAAAAATATGAATCATTCCAAATTAAAGACTTTTGAGTCCCAAAATAAAAATATTACATTTGTAATCTTAATGTGAATAAATTACTGACAAGTGTGCATCAACATATGACCAAACAAGAACAATCTAAACCAACACATGGATAGTCATGCAGTATATGACTACATGTGCACGAGCACTTGGGAAACTATAGATGTAAACAGTGAAGATTTTTTCAAAAGATGGTGGAAAAATTTTAAACAGCCTAGCTACTGCAGCACTCTGTAGTGTACTGGATCTGTTTATTGTTTGTTACCCACCACCAATTATTACACAAGACAGACAGTGAGTTGTAATTGGTAAATACTAATTGGTCATGGAGTGTCATGACATGCATCCAGTCAAGGGATATGTTTATGATTGGTCTATTTGTGGATCCATTAGTGTGTTGGTGAAGATGCATGACAACTCCATCATATTATCTTGCTGTATACAAGCTTTAGGATAGATTTTCAGTCTCCCATGTGTTATACAACCATCTTCCGTCTCAGAGAAAAGAATCCTCCGTCACTCCATCAACCTATTTAGCATACCGTGTAAACGAAAGTATAAGCCGAAACCGAAGCTATGCAATACTGTAAAATTCCACGTCCTCTAGAATGAGCGCATTTGAAAGCCCCAAATATATAATGTCTCGGCTTTACAATATGGAAAGTCCGAAACCAATTACAAACCTTTTGGAATCTACCATTCACACCTAAGGAAACTATAATTAATATCTATATTTACATATTTACTGACACCCCCACAGTCGAAGCGGGAGAAGGAAGAACGCTGAGACTGGATCGGAACTCCAAAAAGAGAAAGGAAGGTTGGCCCTTGGTAAAAATATCAGCATATTGAGAGTTAGAGGGAACATGAAGCACTCGTACATGACCAAAACCGACCTTTTCACAAACAAAATGGATATCCATTTCAACATGTTTAGTACGTTGATGTTGGACAGGATTGGAAGAAAGATATACGACACTGATATTGTCACAAAAGACAATTGTAGCTATACGGAGGGGGCAGTGGAGTTCAAGCAATAGATTCCTAAGCCACAAGGTTTCAGCAACCGCATTGGCAACCCCACGATACTCAGCCTCAACACTAGAGCGGGAAAGAGTGGGTTGATGTTTAGAAGACCAGGAAAGGAGATTATCGCCTAAAAACACACCGTACCTAAAAGTAGAGCGACGGGTATTGGGACACCCACCCCAGTCGGCATTAGAATATGGAATCAAACCAGATGTAGGAGATGCACAAAGAAGTAAGCCATACTCAAGTGTTCCATTGATATATTGCAGAATGCGTTTCATAGCCGTGAGATGAGAGTCATGAGGGTCGTGCATAAACAAACATATTTGTTGCACAACATAACTTATATCAGGATGAGTAAAGGTTAAATACTGGAGTGCCTCTGCCAAGCTACGATATAATGTTGGATTGATAATTGAGACCCTTCAGTGGCACTCAATTTGGCCTTGGTATCAACCGGGGTAAGAACAGACTTACAATTGCCCATATTTGACCGGGAAAGAATTTCCTCAGCATATTTCCGCTGGGAGAGAAACATGGCACCTGGAGACCGATGAACGGAAATGCCCAAAAAATAATTCAAAGGCCCGAGATCCGTCATAGCAAACTCATTGCTCAAAACAGAATTAATATGGCGAAGGAAACTTGTAGTGGACGCGGTGAGTACAATATCATCCACATAAACGAGAAGTTAAGCGGTATCACCCCGTGCTTGTATATAAAAAGAGAACTATCATTCTTACTACAAACAAAACCCATATGGACAATGAATTTTACGAACCTTTGGTACCAAGTTCGTGGAGACTATCCGAGGCCATAAATTGATTTCTGTTAGTCGCTAAACACGCGCTAATAATTCACACAAGTATACGCGATCGCAAGTAATATAAAATTATTTCTAGTTCGTTCCCACATAGACTAGTTTAGGTTAACTATGTGATTTATGCACTTATGCAACAATGATATGACTATTATTCAATGCTAAGATGAATAACAATTTGGGTTTTGATTATACTACGATTAACTATTGAGAATTATACTAGAGAACATTAACTAAGAGATTTAAAGAGAATTGAATAATATATAACACAAACATGAGATTCTAACTTCATTAAATACTTCATTCAATAGCCTTTTCGTTCTTAACCTTAGCATGTAATGGTGATGACACTAATCAGATAACACGAAACTGCTAAACGCTAACTTTCGTTACACGAATAACATACTATCAGTCATCCACAAAAGAGATAGAAGCTGAATAGACACCAATTATATTGAGACCCTATATGTCTATAGAATTTGACAATATAACGGTTTAATGCACAAGTTATCTATCATGATTGCATAGGGCAAGTAAGATGGTTAAAATTACCTACGCATCATGCATATCAAATACATGAACCTATGCTAATATGGCAAGTTCTAAACCCTTAAATTCACTTTCGCTTTATTAAAGATTAACATGTTATCTTATAAGTTCGCGACGCTCACAAGAGGAATAAGCACAACCAATACTAGGTTATCATACAATCACCACACACTAAGACATCGAATTAAAATAAATAAATAAATCCGCTAGAACCCCATGATAACGATTAGCCCATAATCGGACTCATCATCAACGTGGGTTCCGATGAAAATATGGTATAATAAACGTAGTCTTTATAAAACAAATAATAAACAAAGTACGTAATCCAGAGTATTATGTTCAACAAAATAAGAAACGAGCATCCAAGTTTACAACTTAGAACAAAGATTCACAAGAATAAACTAGATCTTCTTCGCCTTCGTTGAATAGTGCTATAGGTCTTCTTGTCGTCTTCTCCTTAAGCTTCGTTATGAAAAACGTCTTTTTGTTGTCTTTAAATAACAACCCAATTAATCCAAAAGCCCAGAAAAATAGTCTTCTAATTGAAACAAGAATCTAGAATTCCGACCTGGCGCGGGCGCGCTGACATTCTGCTTCTCTGGCGCGGGCGTGCGCTAGCACAGCACGGGCGCGCCGGTCTTCTGGAAAAACTGGAATTGCCTTCTTTTCTTGTTAGGTCTCACACATTGTAGAAGGGGGTTAACTACAGTGTTTATCACAATCAAATCGATTATAAGAACACAGAAAACAGATTTTATTTAACACAATAAACTCTGTTACAATATGGAACTGTCCTCTCTCAGTGATGAATAACTTATCACGAGAGCTGCTAGGGTTACAATAAATAATAACTTCGATTATGATAACACATATAGTGTAAACCCTATGTCTGTGTTTATATACTACACAGTTACAAGATAATCGCTAATTGATATTGAATATGATTTTGTATCCTAAAATATTTTAATTAGATATCTTCTTTTCCAAGTCTTCTATTTTCCATAGAAATCTTCTCCATGCATATCTCTTCTTTATTTAGTCTTGATCTTCTTTCCTTTCAATCAGCCTTTCCTTAACTGTTCGTCCTCTCGCACTTAAGTTCTGATATCCATCTTCTGATAATTATCTCCTGATAATTTAAGTACTGATATCCTTAAGTTCTGACTTCCAGTAAGTGCTGATTTCAGTAAGTACTGATATTTCCTGTTTGTTAAGATCTGAAAAACTAAACATGAAACACATTAGACATGACATCTCAAATATATCTAACAATCTCCCCCAACTTGTAAATTAGCATAATATACAAGTTCAATATATATATTTGATGATGTCAAAAACATTAAGTACAAATGCACATGATAATTTGACTAAAAAACTACAACTTACAGTACTTGTAGCTTTTACCATCCTTAAAGTCTGATATCAGCTTTAGCTTGTGTGTTCTTCAGAATTCAGCAGTTGCAGTCCCTGACTTGGCTTCATTATGTGATCTCTTTAATATCAGGAGTTGTCCTGAGATAATTCTTCAAAAGACATCTCTCAGCATATGCAAGTTCATTCAACATCCTCCTTTTGGCTTCTTTTAGCTCAGCTGTATCTTCACTTATCTGAAAGATAGCAGCTCTGAGATCATTGATCTTTGCCTTTCTTATATCCTCATTAAGTCTGATATAATAGGCTTTGTCTGATTCTATGTTGAATTCAACAGCCCTATAACCCAGAAAGGTAGTAACAATCTTTGCAGTGCTAGGCTTCATTTCAACAATTTTTCCATTATGAGCTCTGTACTTAGGATAGTATGAGCTATCAGACTTTATCCTGTAAAGTTTATTCTGTCTCTCAATATTATACCTTAAGAATTTGGCAGCATCATCTGTAGACTTGTTCTTTACTTTAAGCAAATATAACACATGTTCCAATTCTTCATAGTACTTCAAGTTAATAGCATCCTGCATAATCTGGAATACCCTCCCATCTGTCATAAAATATAACATAACCTGTTCTTTCAGTGCAGAGTGGTAAACCATCTGTACAGACTCCAATTAATCTAATCTTTCAGGAGTTGTGCATATTCCTGGTTCAGACAGAGATGTAGGATCTAGAGTTGTGTTGCTTACTCTTCTTTCATCAGCATTTCCCAACCCAGTTTTATCTCATGCCTCCTTTCCTAGAAGCAATCTACTCTGAAAACCTCTTGATGTACTCTTCAGAGTTTGAGCAGATTGTTTAGCTTGGGTTAATCCTGGTAGAGTAGTTGAAGGTTTAACATGAGCAATGTCAGAGGTTATTCCCTTATCTTCTAATGTCAAGCTAACTTGAGTTGTGTCAGAGGTTGCCTGCTTCCTTGTAGCATCTGAATTTACTAACTCCTGACTTTGAACAACTTGAGCTCTGTCAGAGGTTGTTTGGGAATCTTTCTTGTTCTTTAAAATCAGATCAGTATCTTCATCAGCATCTATTTGTTCATCCATAGTTGGCATGTAAACCCTTACAGGTTCATCAACTTTACCTTTGCCCTTAAACTTTGGATCATACTCCACTTGTGATTTGGCTTTAGATGCCTCAGCACTTGTTCTTTCTTTAATCACAATGCCTTTAGCCTGTGGAGGTTTCTTTGCTGTTGCAGAAACTTTAGACTTAGATTGTGACTTATCAATTGCAGCTTTCAGCCTAGCTTCTTCTTCTTCCAGCATTTCAAGATCAATCCCTGGATTTTCTTTAAGAAACAGCTTCTTTGAGATCTCTTCATCAAGATTTTCAGGATTGACTAGAACTTGTTTACCTGAGCTTGATTTCTTTCCAGCATCAGAACTTAGCCTTTGACTTGTAGTTTTGTCTTTCTGTAATGAAGAGCCTTTGCTTTTTCTTTGACCTCCACCCATTTCAGAGTTTCCCTGATCTTCATTTTCATCATCTTTTTCTTTCTGTGATGTAGTAGACTTGTATTTGGACTTAATTACTTTCTCCCCCTTTTTGGCATCATCACGAAGAAGCAGGGAGACAAGCAATTCCACAGAATTTTGAAGTTCATTAAGCTGAACTTGTTGAGCAGCTTGATTTTGTAAAAGATCAGAAATTTGAGCTTGCTGCTTGTCTAGAGACTTTTCAATGTTTGCTAAACGGTCAAAGTTAGGCTTGAAAAACCTCTGCTTTTCTACTTTGATCTTCTCTGCATCCTCTAGCAATGTATTTCGAATTTTGTCCAGCTGGGCATGAGTTGCTGAGTGTTGACCTTGAAGGTGCCTTGTACTCAGTGCTGTAACTCTAAGATGTGTCTTGAAATCATCATTGGCAAACATCTCACCATCCTTTGTCAGATGTTCAGAAAGAACAGCTGCATTAGGGATAAATTCAACATTATTCCAGTCTTGAATCCACTCTTGCCCTCTTTTAGTCTCACTCCAAGGAACTGGAGGATCCCTTTCTACAATCTTCTCGATAAAAGCAGTCTTAGAAGCTGGTGGTAGAGGAGCATGTCCAGAAGGACCAGCTATATCAGCATCTATATTAACATCAACTTCATCAGAGTTTGCAGCAGGCAGTGCAACAGAAGTGGCAGAATCTTCACTAACATCAGCTTCTGATAAAATGACTGTATGAGAAGCAATTTGAGATTCATCTCCAAGATCATCAGAATTTAGCACTGGAGTGGCCGGAGGAGTGTGCTGAGAAAGTTTTATAGTTGGTGGAGCTTCCAGATACAAAACCTGAGGCACTTGTAAGTTATGGATGTCAATTTCATCACTTGGCCCCTGGTTATCAGCATGTACTGGAGATACTGGAGGTGTGGGAATATGAGTTATTTCTGACTCATGAAGTGGAGAGTGATGAGTTGCATGAAGGTCTGGATCAGCACTTAGAGAATTGTGAGCTTCAACAGGGTCTTGTGAGATCAGAGATTCCTGACCCCCTTCCTTAGCTGCTGCCTCCATTCCTTTACCAGAATCTGCAGGCCTTTTTGCTAATGTTTTAAATCTTTTTGCTTTTGAAGAGACTATAGGAGATGCATCATCAGAATTAATTGTTCTAGGCCTTTTCAGGGACCTAGAACTCCCAATCTCTGTAGCTTTCTGAGAAGAGACTTTCTCAGCTGCAGAAACAACAGGTTCTGTAGGTTGAACCTGTGCCTCATCATCTGATTCATCTCTCAAGATGATCCTTCTTCTTTTCTGCTGTGAAATTTTCTTAGATCTTGATGTTGTTGCTCTAGCAGAAGAGGGCTGCACTGTATTATGTGCTGATGGGTAATGATCATATTCTGATGTTTGTGTTTGAGGAGGGATAGGAGTAGGTGCTGATGGTTGTGGTTGAGGTTGTGGTACATCAGGATAAATTACAGAGTATTTGGCAGCATCAGCACTTACCAGGGCTTGTTTGACAACTAAGGGAATTCTAAGAGGTCTCAAAATTGCCTTTTTGTTATTAGCATTTTGTAAATCAGTAAAATCCCTTTTGGCTAGCTTAAAGGATTCTAACAGGTCACTGGCTAAGATAGATTCTTCTGTACAATGACTATAAATCAATTGACAGAATCTAGAAAAATAGACAATATTCCTATCCTCTTTCATTCTGTCACCAATAAAGCATATCACAGTTCTAGCAAAATCAAAATGAGACTGATGGAGAAGAGCATACCCAATTTGTTGAGACAAGATTGGAATGACATCAAAATTTGTACTTTTGTTAGCAAATGCCTTTGTGATGCAGTCAAAGAGAAAACTCCATTCTCGGCGCATGTGTGCACGTTTGAGTTGACCCATTTTTGCTAAACTTTCTTTATAGCCCAAATCAGCCATTATTCCCTGAAGCAGTGGTTCCTCAACAGCAGCACTAAATTGAACATTTTCTGGTAAATGGAGAGCCCTGCGAACCACTGTCGGAGTAACGACATAATCCTCCTCATTTGCTGTAAAAATAATACTAGGAGATCCATGCCTACCACCATCATCATAAACCCCTGTTCTCCAGAATGTCAGCACTTGTGATCCAGAAAAACTTGATGGTTGTGTCAAAGCGTATCCGATTTCACTATGAGCTAAGAAGTCCTGAATAAAGTGAAGTTCGAACGGAGCTTCTTGCGTGGAAAGAATGGCAGCATAGTTATTAGGAACAAACGTTGCTCCATTAAAGATAATATCTTTAGGTGCCATTGAAAAATTAGTGAAAAATTTGAGTGTCTAAAAGGTGTTCGAGAAAATGCCTGTGTGATAAATTGTCAGAAAATAGTGAGAGTATAAGAGTAAAAAGAGAGAGATAGAGTATAAAAGTGAATAAAAGATTTTACAATCTTTTCTCTCTTTTACTTATACATGGTAAAAAAATAACCGTTGAGACGAATATGAACCGTCTTTGGACACCTGTCAGGCATGCATCAGTAACAAATAATTAATGGGCACGGGTATTCAGTAATCATTACTTATCACATGCAGTTTTTCAAGGAGAAAAACCGTCCCACTAACCAAGTAATCCCATTAATCAAGGAATCCCATTTAAACAATTATTCTGATAAAATAATCCCATTTAAGAATAACCAAAAATAAACCAAGCACATAAACACTACCGCGTGAGCAACACAACTTGATTATTATCAGAGTGTAAAGGGTCATCAGAATATGAAACGACTCAGAGACAAAATCTTGCAATAAAGTAAAATTTCATTAATATATCAAACGAATACATATCATGAAACTTAAATTACATGCAGAAAATTACAATATTGCCCTAGTCTAGAATCCCTAACATCAACAGCCTTAGTCCTAGTCTAAAAGACTGACGAAGCTGACAGTGAAGAGAAACAGGAGGATAGCAATTAATTCTTCTTCCTATCTTCAATAAAAAGAATAGCAAGAAGAATGATTCTCTCCTGTTGACGAAGAAAACGGAGATGAAGATCTATTTGAACAGTCAACAAATCATTTTTAATGATTTCTGGAAATTGAATCCAGAGATTAGAAGGAATGTTGTTGATAGGATAACGAGTTGGAACTCCATTGTTCCAAATAGTCACTTTGTCTGAGCCATAGCAGTAAAACCAACCAAACTGAGTCATTGTTTGAGAGAAGAAAAAATTGGTTTTTACTGAAGGATTATCGGGTTTTTATATAGACAAGGGAAGACCAAGGGATGCAGGGAATGTGAAATGAAGAGAAGTAAAGCCTCGTCTCCCTAGACCGATGAGTAATTATGACAGCCATTAGAAGCTTAAAACATGAGTTAATGAGCACATGAAACAAGTAAAAATTACTGTGCATATACGAGTACCACTAACCCAAATTAATTTGACTGTTTACATCTCACCCAAACATATTCTGATTTTAAATATGACTGTTTCAGATTTAACCACAAATAAGTCAAGTACATAATCAGGATTTAATATCAGAACTTAGACTTATATCAGAACTTAACAATCATCAGAACATGGCTCCTTAACTCGAAAAGTGAATGATTTATTCCTATAATTCTTCACACAAGTACTTATATGGTTTTATCAGAACTTAATCATCAGAACTTCCATCAGAACTTGTCCTCAAAATTTATACAACTGACACTTAAACTGTTCATCTAAAATAACATTTACCACCACAGTAATTTTCATCATTCATATGAGTGTATGTGTGTGCAGTAACCTAAATATCAGATAAAGATTAAAGTCTGATTCACTTTCGCACATCTTAGAAATAAGGCATAAATAAGAACTTTGCTAAAAAACTGTCATTATTCTGAAGTCTACTATAGAATGAGTCCATGCATGAGTCCACCTCAACTGTTTTGTGCTCATTTTATGCATCTTTTGAAATTCCATTTTACAGTGTCTTCTCAGTGTAAGTGAGTCACGACTGCTTATCAGAATTAATGCTATTATCAGAGTATTTCTCCAGTAATCAGAGAATGTGAAAAGTCACCAAGAAAATTTTATTTTGTTTTTCTAATGCATATAACTTAATACCAGTAATGCAATTGGGTCTTCCCTTCCACATTTTTACTCTAGATCTCAAAGGAGTACCTGATTTTTATTTTTATTTCTTTTCTTTTTCTTTTGATAAGTGAGGCTTATCAGCACTTAGTATATCCATCAGATTTACCAACATCAGAACTTAACAGATAAGAAGCACTATTCTAGTTTTTGACTTAGTAACAAGATACACAAAGTAAACTTTAACTAAGCTCAATATCAGAATTTGCTTGTGTTAAAAGATTTCCACATAAACAATTACTTCATACAAGGGATCTTTAGTATATTAAAGACTACCAGGTCAGCATCTAGCAGAGTTATCCTCATTGGATTGAATAGTCATAAAAACAGTTATATCACTATTAGAGTTTAGAAATTCACATCAGACAACAATCAGCACTTAAGCAAATTTCAATTTAAGTACAGAATACACAAAGATAGTAATATCTGTAAATACTGATCATAAAGTCTGATGGATCAGAACATAAACTAAGCAGATTTAGAGAAAGAACCTGAAACCATTCCAAGTTCATTTACCAATCTTGTAAAAGTAGCTTCACACAGTGGTTTTGTGAAGATATCTGCTAGTTGTTGATCTGTTGGAACAAAATGCAATTCCACTGTACCTTCATCCACATGTTCCCTTATGAAGTGGTACCTAATGCTGATGTGCTTTGTCATTTAGTGTTGAACTGGATTACCTGTCATAGCAATAGCACTTTGATTATCACAGTAAATAGGAATTTTAGAAAATTCTAACCCATAATCCAGTAACCGATTCTTCATTCAAAGAATCTGTGCACAACAGCTTCCTGCAGTAATGTACTCTGCTTCTGCAGTTAATGTGGAAATTGACTTCTGTTTCTTGCTAAACCAGGAAACCAATCTGCCTCCTAGAAATTGGCAGCTTCCACTTGTGCTTTTCCTGTCAATTTTGCATCATGCAAAATCTGCATCTGGGTAACCTATTAGCTTAAAGTCTGATTCTCTAGGATACCACAATCCCAGATCAGCCGTACCCTTAAGGTACTTGAATTTTTTTTTCACAGCTGTTAAGTGAGGTACTCTTGGATCTGTTTGAAATCTTGCACAAAGACAGGTAGCATACATGATATCAGGTCTACTTGTAGTTAGATAGAGTAATGAGTCAATCATACCTCTGTAATCAGTAATATCTACTGATGTACCAGTATCCTTATCCAATTTTGTTGCAGTGGCCATGGGAGTGGATGCACTTGAACAATCTTGCATTCCAAATTTCTTCAGCAAGTTTCTGGTGTACTTAGATTGACAAATAAAAGTGTCTTCTTCATTATGCTTGACTTGAAGGCCCAAAAAATAGCTAAGTTCGCCCATCATACTCATTTGATATCTTGACTGCATGAGCTTGGCAAACCTTTTACAAAGTTTATCATTTGTAGAACCAAAAATGATATCATCAACATATATCTGCACCAAAATTAAGTCCTCTCCATGGTTGAGATAAAACAATGTTTTGTCAATAGTTCCTCTGTTAAATCCACTTTCCAGAAGAAATTGAGCTAGTGTCTCATACCATGCTCTTGGAGCTTGCTTAAGGTCATAAAGTGCTTTGTCTAGTCTGTAGACATGAGTAGGAAATTTTGAATCTACAAAACCTGGAGGTTGTTCAACATATACTTCCTCTTCCAATTCTCCATTGAGAAAAGCACTTTTCACATCCTTTTGAAAGACTGTAAACTTTTTGTGAGCAACATAAGCCAAAATATCCTTATGGCTTCCAATCTAGCAACTGATGTAAATGTTTCATCATAATCAATTCCCTCCTATTGAGAATATCCTTTTGCAACCAGCCTTGCTTTATTCCTTGTAATTATGCCATCACTATCAGTTTTGTTTCTGAACACCCACTTTGTACCAACAACAGATTTGTTCTTTGGTCTTGGCACTAGGGTTCAGACTTTGTTTCTTTCAAATTCATTTAACTCTTCCTTTGGTTAAGTCTGAGAGATTCTTTGCACCCAATTAGCATCTTGAAGAGCTTCTTCCACTTTCTTTGGTTAAGTCTGAGAGAGAAAAGAGTGATAAAGACATTCATTTGATGTAGCTGTTCTAGTTCTGACACCTACATCAGAATTTCCAATAATTAAGTCAGGTGTATGTGCTTTAGTCCACTTCCTTGTAGATGGAAGATTTTCTCTAGAACTGGATGCTCCCCCATGATCCATGTTGTCTTCATCAACATTTTCTGATTCTCCCCCTGAAATTATGCTCTCTGAGTTGGATCCTTCAGAATTTGATTTTCCAGAAATATCAGCACTTGAGTTTCCAGATTTATCAGAACTTGGCCCATCAGAACTTGATGAATCAGAACTTGAAGAGCCTGTTATAGGTTCTGATGCTTCTTGAAAGGTGGTTGTATCTTCAGTATGCTCCCCCTGCACAGGTGCATCTTCCTTTGGCGTAGTCACCACAGTTTCAATAACATCAGAGTTTAATTCATCAGAGTTTACAGTATCGGGATTTAGACTGTCAGGATTTACAGTATCAGAATTTAAAACTTCATTCTCAAATCTCAGCTGATCATGATCATTGAAATCTTCATGTCCTGTAAGTTTCTTATCATCAAAAGAGACATTGATAGATTCCATGACAACCCTTGTTCTTAAATTGTAGACTCTGAAGGCTTTTGTGGAAAGTGGATATCCAACAAAAATTCCTTCATCAGCTTTTAGATCAAATTTGGATAGCTGTTCAGGATGAGTTTTAAGAACAAAACACTTGCATCCAAATACATGAAAATACTTCAGATTTGGCTTCTTTTTCTTCACCATCTCATATGGTGTTTTTCCATGCTTGTTAATGAGTGGTGCATTCTGAGTAAAACAAGCAGTCTGCACAGCTTCAGCCCGAAAATAGGTTGGCAACTTTGCTTCATCAATCATAGTTCATGTAACTTCAATAAGAGTTCTATTCTTTCTTTCAACAACTCCATTTTGTTGTGGAGTTCCAGGAGCAGAAAATTCCTGCTTTATTCCATGATCTTTGCAGAACTCTTCCATGATCAAATTCTTGAACTCAGTGACATTATCACTTCTTATGATCTTCACAGAATCTTTGACCAATTTATCCAGTTGCTTGACATGATCAATCAAAATAGACGCAGTTTCACTTTTTGTGTGCAAGAAATACACCCATGTGTATCTGGTCAACTCATCCACTATGACCATAGCATATTTCTTCTTTGCAATAGACATGACATTCACTGGACCAAATAGATCAACATGTAGTAGGTGATAAGGCTCAAGAATTGATGATTCGGTCTTGCTCTTGAAAGAAGATTTTCTTTGTTTTGCCTTCTGACATGAATCACAAAGGCCATCAGGAGCAAATACTGATTTTGGCAAACCTCTCACAAGATCTTTCTTGACTAGTTCATTTATATTGTTGAAATTTAAATGAGAGAGTTTCTTGTGCCAATTCTAGCTTTCTTCAATTGATGCTCTACTTAACAGACATATTGCAGAACCATCAGTACTTGTTGAAAGCTTGGCTTCATAAATATTAACATGCCTGTATCCTTTCAGAACAACTTTGCCTGTAGATTTGCTTACAACTTCACAGTATTCTTCAAAGAAATCCACATGATAACCTCTGTCACAAATTTGACTCACACTCAGCAGATTATGTTTAAGTCCTGAGACCAGAGCTACTTTTGCAATGATGACATTCCCCAGATTTATATTGCCATATCCCAAGGTTTTTCCCATGTTGCCATCTCCATAAGAAACACTTGGGCCAGCTTTCTCCATAAAGTCTGATAGCAGGGTTTTATTTCCAGTCATATGTCCTGAACATCCACTGTCCAGAACTAGGATGTTTTTCCTGTTGCCCTGCAATCACAAAGACCACTAATGATTAGTTTTAAGGACCCAGACTTGCTTGGATCCTTTGGCCTTATTAAGTTTGTTAACATTTGCAGCAGATTTAGCATCAGAGTTTATGTTAACATCTTTCTTATCAGCATTTACACTATCAGACTTTGCATCAGAACTTACACTAGAAGGAACAATGCTAACTTTCTTTAAAGAAGGTTTTATTTGATAATAATCATAGTACAAACTATGATATTCCTTACAAGTATAAATGGAATTCCATAAACTACCACAATGAAAATAAGGATTTTGTGGCCCATATCTAATAGACTGACTCTTAACTCCTGACTTTGAAGGTAAGGAGTTTATGTTCTTATTTTTCCTGCAAAAAGAAGCCAGATGGTTAGAAATTCCACAGTTATAATATTTCTTTCTAGGAGCATTAGGAACAGGCTTATAATCATTACTTTTATTCACACCTTCTTTTTCATTCCTATTTTTCCTAGGTGGCTTTACCTTGTTTACATTTTTAACATCTTTTAGCTTATGCTTAAGCTGCTTCTTTGTCATTAAGCCTATGTTTACTTCATTTGTCTTACCCTATTTTGGTTTGTCAGAAGTTAATTTCTCTTTAACTTCTGATTTATTAATATCAGACTTTACAGCTACAAACTTAACAGGATTTACCTTTGGCTTTTGTTTAACAACTATAGGCTCAATATCTACAGTTCCCTTATCATTCTTATCATCTCCATAACCTAAGCCCTCTTTCCAGTTTCCACTACTAAGAATATCTTGAGTTGCTTTACCAGAGTTAGTCCACGTCCTGATAATCTCTCTTTCCTTTTCTAACTCAGTTTTTAGAGATTCATTCATTTTAAGTACTTCATCCCTAACATAGAAAGCATCATCTCTATCTCTCTGAGTTTGATGGAACATGACTAACTCCTTTTCTAAATAATCATTCCTCTTTTTATAAGCAAGAATTTCAGAAGTTAATCTTTCACAAGTTAAAGTTTGATCTCTATAACTAATGAAAATGGTTTTAAGATATCTTCTTAACTCATTAATATCATCAGTATGAAAGGCATAAGTAGTTTGAGGTACCTTTAACTCAGCAGCATCAGAACTGCTATCAGCATTTGCCATCAACGCATAGTTCACCTTACTTTCAGAATCTGAAGTGTCTGTCCAACTTTTCTTCTTTGTGACAAGAGCCTTGCCTTTGTCACTCCTCACTTTCTTGCGATCAGGATATATGTGGTATTTCTCACCACAGTTGTAGCATTTGACATTTGTGTAATCTCCTTTGTCAGACTTTCCTCCTTTGCCTTCAGATTTTCTGAAACTCTTCTTATCAAAACTTGCACCTTTCCTGGAAAGCTTCTTTCCCTTTCTGAATTTCCTGTATGCAATCCTTGTGATTCCTTTCAACATAAGAGCACACAACTTCATCATCTCTTCATCAGGAACCATCTCAGGTAAGCTTTCAGTTTCTGAGGCATCATCAGTATCAGAACTTGATGATTCGGTATCAGCTTTATGATGAGAGCTTTTCCCTTGCCTTTCCTTGAGGCAGCTGCTTTGGGGGATTCCTCCTCAGCTTTAAGAGCAACTGTCCTTGACTTTCTTCCATTCCTCTTACTTCTTTGTTCCATCTCAAGTTCATGAGTCTTGAGCATCCCATAAATTTCATCAAGAGTTGTTTCTTCAAGAGCATAGTTGTCTCTTATAGTGGTGGCCTTCAAATCCCAACATTCAGGAAGAGCTAACAGGAATTTAAGATTTGAATCTTCAAGATCATATTCCTTGTCAACTAGTGATAAATCATTCAAGAGTTTGACAAATCTGTCATATAAACCAGTTAATGACTCATTGGGCTTTGAGTCAAAGCGTTCATACTTTTGAGTGAATATAGTCTTCCTATTTTTCTTAATTAAATCAGTTCCCTGGCATCTTGTCTCCAAGGCATTCCATATCTCCTTTGCAGTCTTGCAGTTGATTACCCTGTTTGACATTACATTATCAATGGCACTATGTAGCAAGTGTCGTACCTTAGCATCCTTAGCAATTGATGAGATATCTTCAGCAGTGTAATCACTCTTCTCCTTTGGTACAGACGTTGCTGGTTCACCTGCAACTACAACAGAGAGTTTGGTTGGCTTGTGTGGTCCTTCATTGATTCTGTCAAGGTATTCTAGATCAGTAGCTTCCAGAAACATAGACATCCTCACCTTCCATATGGGATATTCAGATGGTTTCAGTATGGGAACTCTAATAGTCTCATATCGACTATGGATTTGAGTCTTTGGAGGTTCTTCAGTTTTGGTGGGCTTGGTTGGAGTTTGTTCTTCTTCAGACATGATTATTTTTTGATCTTAAATTGTTTGTGTGTTAACAGATTGCTCTGATACCACTTGTTAGGTCTCACACACTGTAGAAGGGGGTTGAATACAGTGTTTATCACAATCAAATCGATTATAAGAACACATAAAACATATTTTATTTAACACAATAAACTCTGTTATAATATGGAACTGTCCTCTCTCAGTGATGAATAACTTATCACGAGAGCTGCTAGGGTTACAATAAATAATAACTTCGATTATGATAACACATATAGTGTAAACCCTATGTCTGTGTTTATATACTACACAGTTACAATATAATCGCTAATTGATATTGAATATGATTCTGTATCCTAAAATTTATCAATTAGATATCTTCTTTTCCAAGTCTTCTATTTTCCATAGAAATCTTCTCCATGCATATCTCTTCTTTATTTAGTCTTGATATTCTTTCCTTTCAATCAGCCTTTCCTTAACTGTTCGTCCTCCCGCACTTAAGTTCTGATATCCATCTTCTGATAATTATCTCCTGATAATTTAAGTACTGATATCCTTAAGTTCTGACTTCCGGTAAGTGCTGATTTCAGTAAGTACTGATATTTCCTGTTTGTTAAGATCTGAAAAACTAAACATGAAAAACATTAGACATGACATCTCAAATATATCTAATATTTCTTGTTGTAATGAGTTGATCTTCACGAGCCTTTATTCCTTGGACACCATCCTAACACCATATTAGCATCAAATCAATGCTAATTCACCTGAATTCCGAATTAGTGCCTGAAATGCAAAAACACTAGAAAACATATTAAAACACCAACAACTTGAGTACAAATACACCAATTCATAGTTTTATGGAGCGTTATAAAGTGTCATAAATGCCACTCAACAGACCCCCAAACTTGAATCGATGCTTGTCCTCAAGCATAAACAGACTTAAAGAACAAGAAACAAAAATGCATGAATGCAACTATATGAATGCAATGATCCACATAGAATAACTATACCAATCAACAAGCAACATCTCAACAAATGTAGTTATTCGCATAAAGATCAATCAAACCCCACAAATCAAGCTAAAAACCAGAGACGTACGTATGTGCAAATTCTCACTGATATATCATCGCAACTAGATCAATAATCATGACGCACTACTCATCAAAGCAATCGCAAGGTTATATATAAAATAAAAGCTAGACTCAAAATAACTCGTAACACTTCAATTCTTATATTGGAGTTTTATATGGATTCACGCTTTTATTCATAACATATAAATAACAGAAATATGCTAACTTGATCATGTAATGAGTGAGGTCCACAAAAGACTTATACAATAGCACCCATGTAGCGAGCGTTAGGTTAGCGGATCCTAGACTATAAAAGCCTTAAGTCACTAGTCACAAAATCCCCTAAGAACTTAATAACTCGAGTACTAAAGATCCCACTCGTGATCAATTATACATAACACTTATATTATTCTTTTTCTCTTTTTTTTCCCTTTCTTTTTTTTTCTTTTTTTCCATAAATTTCTGAACGAGTGCGTTTCGCTCCATCTCGCTCAACCCTAGACTACTCATATAAAATGATCTGGCTACTAGCCATTTTACACCTAGCCACAACAATTAGCAATGAAATTCATTTTTTTTCAATTTTTAAATATCCATGTTAATTTATCATTAAGAGAATATCCTAAATTTTAAATATAAACAAGCGATTAAACCTCGACAAACAAATAAACCATGATCATGATCTAGCCCTCAAGCAACCTATAAGACATAGTGAAATACAATTGTCTCTAGCATGCAAATCAATTCGATAAGACTTAACATCACTAAATACGACATCACTATACTAGCATCAATATCACAAATCAATCGGAAAAATCATCTAAGGGATCATGTTATTATGCAAATGCATGAAACTATATGAACAAACTATCATAAAAAATTACAAAAATAAAAATAAACTACTACTTAATAAATATGCAACTATATTCGCTAAACTATCATGAATATGCGAACTATATGCGACTCACACAAAACATATTCCTTCAACTACTACCCCCAAACTTAAAATTTTCACTGTCCTCAGTGAAGGTAATAGTAAGGAATCAGGCATACCTAATCCGAATCAGGATCCTCACCCCCAACGGGTGGAGTGTCAGGCGTGTCTGGAGGTGGATACACGAAGTCCTCACCAAATACTGGCCACTGGATGTTAACACCTATAGCTTTGAAAGCAGTCCCTAATGCCTTGGTGAGATCACGTGCAAACCGACTATGGATGTCATGCATCACATCCATCCTCCTCGCTAGACGCCTATACTGCTCCATGCTCATACCAACTCCAACATTTGCTCCTGTTGCGATGGCCCAAACTCTTCACCTAACTGAGATCTCCAAGCTGTTCTGCTCGTCTGAGCTACCCCAGCAGCTGGCCTCCCACCAGGCAGATGGTCAAAAGAGTACCCTAGCCCTTTCAAATCAGGCTTGCTTCCATCCCACTCTTGCATCGTCAACAAAGTGGTGTTATCAATCGGAGCACTCAAAATCTGGAGCTGCTCGTGTGCTGGCCAATAAACACCAACTGCCACACACAACTTCGTCATAAAAGACGCATAGGGTATAGAACCCGTAGTACTCCCTCGCAAAAATCTCAGAATCCCTTGGTGAATAACCATACCAAGGTCCACATAGTCACCCTGTAGAATACCCCACAATAACCGTGCACGCTCTACAGTAACATCATGCACGTGAGAAGATGACATGATGTTAGCACAAATAAACAAATTCCATGCACGTGCAAACCTGTTCATGCATGAAGCAGGGGACGTGGAATAATTTATTGTGCCCCTTTTGAACTTTCAGTGAGTCTCAGGCACACACAGAGTAATAACTATCAAATCCAAATTAAACTCCTCCAGAGTCTTCTCGTTCCAAATATCATAACCGGGATTCCTCGCGGGCTGATCAATCACCTTCCTTATCGCCTCAGCATTGTACTCCACCGTCATCTCCCGAACCACAGTGAAACCATTCTTCTCCGCCTTCACATTAGCATAAAACTCACGAACCACACTCATGGGCACAATAGTGGGTGCCTCACAAAAAGCAACCCATCTCCAAGATCATCTCCAGCAACTTACCATCTTTCCCTGATGGCATAAAACCACGCTCCTTGGCTATAGGCTTCAAGAGAAGCCTCGTATACTCCGCTTCAGCCTCGGGAGTTGAAAACCTTGGCCTCACACCACCTGCACTCGAAGAATCAGTGGTGCTTCTGCTTACTTGAGTTTCTGTCTTTTGGGCGCCATTGGGATTGAATAAGAGAGAATAAAAAATAAGTGTTTGAGAGAGAATTGTGTTTGAGAATTTGAGAAGTAATCGAAAAGTTTGTGTACACGTGTGTGTATATATAGGAGGTTGGAAGAGAATTATATATGGAATAGATGTGGGAATTGATTATGGTAATAGTGGGAATAATGGGTTTAATTTGGAGAGAGAAATTTGGGATGTGGAAGAGTAAAATTCGGGTAGAAATTGATTTTTGGAATAAGTCCCCGATTTTCTCTGTTCCCAACTTTTTTTTCGGATTCAGGGGCAGCGCGGCCGCGCGCTACCTCAGCACGGGCGCGCTACCTCAGCGCGGGCGCGCCGTGCTACTGCCTTTTCAGCTCGACCGCCCCACTAGGTAGCGCGGGCACGCTCTGTTTCTGGAAAAGTGGTGCGGCCGCCCCGCTTCCTCAGCGCGGGCGCACCGTGCAACTGTACTTGGCCCTGAAATTTTTTATTTTTTTAATTTTTTTGTGCTTTTCTCCTTTATTTCTTCTTCCTCTAACTACTAATGTACAACAAACTTCGGTTGCCTCCCAAGAAGTGCTTGATTTACGTCGTTAGCTTGACGTAGTAATGCGAGATCAAACAGACAATAAAACAACATTAACCACCTCATGGTTTGCCCTGTCACCATAGTAATGCTTCAATCTCTGACCATTTACCTTAAATGTTTGGCCTGGATCATTCTCAAAAATCTCCACAGCTCCATGCGGAAACACAGTTTTGATTATGAAAGGCCCTGACCATCTCGACTTCAATTTTCCAGAAAAAAGACGGAGACGAGAGTTAAAAAATTGAACTTGTTGTCCCAACACAAATGATTTGAGCACTAGCCCCCTATCATGCCACATCTTGACTTTCTCCTTATACATTTTGTTGTTTTCATATGCTTGAAGCCGAAACTCATCGAGTTCATTCAATTGAATCATCCTCTTTTTTCCAGCTGCATCCAAATCAAGATTCAACTTCTTCAAAGCCCAATACGCTTTATGCTCGAGCTCCATCGGCAAAGGACACCCCTTACCATAAAACAACTAAAACAGCGACATTCCCAATGGAGTCTTGTATGCTGTTCTATACGCTCAAACAGCTTCATCAAGCTTCAAAGACCGATCTTTCCTTGATGGACACACAACTTTCTCTAAGATACGCTTGATCTCTCTGTTAGATACCTCAGCTTGACCATTCATCTGAGGATGATAAGCCGTAGCAATGTGATGATTCACATTATACCTTTGCATCATAGCAGTGAATTTGCGATTGCAAAAATGCGATCCCTCATCACTGATTATGACTCTCGGAGTCCCAAATCTTGTGAATATCTGCTTATGAAGAAAATTAAGCACCACCTTCACATCATTTGTAGGCAGAGCCTTGACTTCCACCCATTTCGACACATAATCGACCGCCAACAATATCTACTAATTGTTACAAGATGAGACAAATGGCCCCATGAAGTCAATTCACCAAACATTGAAGACTTCAACCTCGAGTAGCACATTAAGAGGCATGTCATCCCTCTTGGACATATTACCCACATGTTGACATTGATCACATTTCAAAATGAACTGATGAGCATCTTTAAACAAAGTCGGCCAAATGAAACCTGCTTGAAGAATACGAGCTGTTGTCTTTTCTCCACCATAATGTCCTCCATAAGCCGTTGAGTGGCAATCTCGCAAGATCCCCCCTGTTCTGCTGTAAAAAATACATCTCCTGATGATTTGATCAGCTCCTTGCCCAAACAGATATGGCTAAACCCAAATGTACCACTTCACCTCATGCAGAAACTTCTTCCTTTGAGCGTACGACAAGTCGAGAGGCATGATATTACTCACAAGGTAGTTCACAATATCTGCAAACCACGGTTCTTCCTTTTGTACTCCAAACAGCTGCTCATCAGGATAAGAATCATTTATTAATGTCTTATCCAGTGAAGTTGCACTTGGATCCTCTAAACGAGAGAGATGATCAGTGACTTGATTCTCAATACCTTTTCTATCCTTGATCTCCAACTCAAATTACTGAAGTAAAAGAACCCATCTAATCAATCTAGGCTTCGAGTCCTTCTTCGAGACGATATATCAAATTACAACATGATCAGTGAAAACTGTCACCTTCATCCCAAGCAGATAAGATCGAAATTTCTCAAAACCATAGACAATAGCCAAAAGTTCTTTCTTCGTAGTAGTATAATTCATTTGAGCACCATTTATGGTCTTACTAGCATAGTAGACCAATGAAATATGTTGTTCTTTCTCTGCCCAAGAACTGCTCCAACTGCATAGTCACTTGCATCACACATCATTTCAAATGGTTCAGACTAATCAGGTACAGTTATGACAGGTGCCGTGATTAAACTCTTTTTCAAGAACACAAAAAACAGTTAGGCACTCGTCATCAAACTTGAACGAAAAATATTTCTCCAGAAGATTGCACAAAGGTTTAGAAATTTTTGAGAAGTCCTTGATGAAACGCCTGTAGAAGCCCGCATGACCCAGAAAACTGCGAACTCCCTTAACAGAAATTGGTGGGGGAAGATTTTTAATGACCCCCAATTTGTCTTTGTCCACATCAAGACCCTTACTAGAGACCTTGTGCCCAAGAATAATGCCCTGTCGCATCATAAAGTGACATTTCTCCCAATTGAGAACCAGATTGGTCTCAACACACCTCTTGAGAACGTCGCCTAGATTCTGCAAGCACTCATCAAATGAATTGACAAACATAAAGAAATTGTCCATGAACACCTCCACATTCTGACCAATCATGTCAGAGAAGATAGCCATCATGTATCTCTGAAATATGGTCGATGCTCCACATAAACCAAAAGAAACCCTTCTAAAGGCGAAAGTACCAAATGGACAAGTGAAAGTAGTCTTCTCCTGATCTTCTGGAGCAATGCAAATTTGATTATAGCCCGAATAGCCATCCAGAAGACAGTAGTACTCATGCGCAGCCAATTTGTCAAGCATCTGATCAATAAAAGGCAAAGGGAAGTGATATTTTCTCATGGCCTTGTTCATCTTCCTATAATCCATGCAAACACTCCACCCCGTGTCTGTTCGAGTAGGAATGAGCTCATTCTTCTCATTAGCAACGACTTTGATACCTCCTTTCTTTGGTACACACTGAACCAGACTTACCCAAGAACTGTCAGAAATGGGATAGATGATCCCTGTATCCAGCCACTTAAGAATTTCCATCTTCATGACTTCCTTCATGATATGATTTAACCTTCTTTATTGCTCAACAGTAGGCTTGCTACCTTCGTCTAACATAATTTTATATATACAATAAAAAGGACTGATTCCCTTGATATATGCTATCGTCCATCCAATTATCGATTTGAATTCTCTCAGAATTCTCAAGAGTTTTTCCTCGTCGCTACCTGAAAGGTCAGATGTAATAATAACAGGAAAAGTAGATGCATCACCTAAAAATGAATACCTCAAATATTCAGGTAAAGGCTTAAGCTCAAGAGTAGGAGCTTCCTCAATAGATGGCTTGAGGTGCTTAGGAGATTTGTTCGGCTCCTCCATTCCAAGAGATTCAAAAGGCATATCAATCTTCCTCTTCCAGGGAAAAACATTCAAAAATTGTAACTGCTCATCCCCTTCATCATCTTCACTGTCGAAATTCCCCAACAAGGCCTTTTCTAAGGCATCAGACCTTAGCAATTGATCAAATTCTGAAGTAACCACATAATCAACCAACTCCACCTTTAAGCACTCCTCATTTTCCATAGGGAACTTCATCGCATTAAACACATTAAAAGTTACATCTTGATCTAACACTCGCATGGTAAGCTCACCTTTCTACACATCAATCAAGGTTCGGCCAGTTGCCAAGAAAGGTCTTCCCAATATTATGGGAATCTTCTTATCCTCCTCGAAATCAAGAATTACAAAATCAACAGGAAAGATGAGTTTATCCAACTTGACCAAAACATCATCAACAATGCCTCGTGGATAAGTAATAGAACGATCGGCCAACTACAAAGTCATATAAGTAGGCTATGGATCCGGTAAGTCCAACTTCTTAAAGATTGACAAAGGCATCAGATTGATGCTAACTCCAAAGTCACATAAGAATTTGTCAAATGACACATTTTCAATGGTGTATGGAATAGTGAAGCTTCCAGGATCTTTAAGCTTCAGAGGAAACTTCTGTTACAGCACAACACTGCATTCCTCCGTGAGAGCAACGGTCTCTAAGTCATCAAGCTTCACCTTTCGAGAGAGAATACCTTTCATAAACTCCGCATAACTAGGCATTTTTTCAAGAGCTTCAGCGAAAGGTATGTTGATGTGAAGTTTCTTGAACACCTTCAGAAACTTCTCAAACTGCTTATCCAGCTTTTTCTTCTGCAACCTCTTAGGAAAATGAGGTGGAGGATAGATATGTTTCTCCCATGTATTACCCTCACAAGGAGTGCGCTCAACAGTAGTCTTCCTTGGTTCCACTTCTGCTTTCTTCTACACTTCTTCTTCTTCAGCCTCAACTTCAGATTTTGGAGTCTTAGCTTTTTCAGGATTTGCAACCTTACCAGACCTCAATGTAATTGCCTTAACATGCTCCTTAGATTCCTTCTTGCTTGGCACTTCAGTATCACTTGGAAGCATGCCAGGTTGACGATTCAGTAATGCATTAGCATTCTGCCCAATCTGATTCTCCAAGGTCTTGATAGAAATAGATTGGTTCTTGCACATGAGCCTCAACTCCTCTAATTCAGACTTTTCATTAGCTTACGGTAACTGCTGAAGTTGAAGTTGTTACCTAGGGGCATTTTGCGGTTGTTAAAAACCATGAGGGTTATACTGCTTTGCTGTGTATGACTGATAAGGTTGTTGCACCGCATTCTGATTGTTGCTTCAGCTGAAATTAGGATGATTGCGGTTATTGGGATGATAAGTGGCTGGAGCTTGCTGTTGTGATCTCTGAAAGTTGCTCACAAATTGAGCTGATTCTCTAGAAATAGCACACTGCTCAGTTTCATGTACCCCGCACAAATTTCACAAATACTAGTAATTTGATTAACTCAATAATTAGCCAAAGAGTCCACTTTCATCGTCAAAGCTTGAAGTTGAGTAGCTATAGCAGTAGCTGTCTCTACTTCCAGAATTCTGGCTATCTTGCCTTGCAACATTCTTTGCGTAAGATTCTGGTATTCATTAGCTTCCATGAGCTCAATCAACTCATAAGCTTCATTATAGCTTTTTTCCCATAAGGTTCCACTAGATGCTGCATCGAGCATAGGTCTAGACTGTGCACCCAAACCATTATAGAAATAGTTTATAATCATCCAATCAGGCATGCCATGGTGTGGGCACTTCCCTAGTATCTCCTTATATCGATCCCAAGCCTCACACAGAGATTCTCCAGTTTATTGTGCAAACTGAGTAAGAGAATTCCTGATTGCAGCAGTCTTCGCCATAGGAAAGACTTTAGTGAGAAAATTTTGAGCAAGATCCTCCCATTTGGTGATAGACCCTGGTGGTAGAGAATGTAACCAGAACTTTGCTTTATCCCTCAAAGAGAATAGGAAAAGTCGCAGCTTGATAGCATCTTTAGTCACCCCATTGAACTTGAAAGTGTCACAAATCTCGATGAAATCCCTGATGTTCATGTTGGGGTCTTCTATAGGAGAACCCCCAAACTGAACTGAGTTCTGTATCATCTGAGTCGTGCTCGACTTGATCTCAAAAGTGTTAGCCGAGATGGCTGGTCTGATGATGCTCGACTGAATATCATTGATCTTAGGCTGAGAATAGTCCATCAAAGCCTTAGGAATTTCTGCTTGATCTCCCATCACTACTAAAGCTGATTCCTCGACTTTCTCTTCTTCTTCTACTTTCTCTTCATCCTCAAAAACTTCCCTTCAAATCACTACAGCTTCCTCCTCGGCTTGATCGAGAGTTCTCTTACGAGCCCGCGAACGCGTATGCATACACGCTTGCTAGAGTACCTGAAACATGACAAGGGAAAAGAGTAGGTAAGTAACAATGTCCGAGTCAATAAACTTTAACGATCACTGATGACAAACACATAAACTAAAAGTTAACACCGAGTCCCCGGCAACGGCGCCAAAAACTTGTTAGCCGCTAAACAAGCGCTAAAAATTCACACAAGTATACGCGATCGCAAGTAATATAGAATTATTTCTAGTTCGTACCCACAGAGACTGGTTTAGGTTAACTATGTGATTTATGCACTTATGCAACAATGATTCGGCTATTATTCAATGCTAAGACGAATAACAATTTGGGTTATGATTATACTACGATTAACTATTGAGAATTATACTAGAGAACATTAACTAAGATATTTAAAGAGAATTGAATAATATATAACACAAACATGGGATTCTAACTTCATTAAATACTTCATTCAATAGCCTTTTCATTCTTAACCTTAGCATGTAATGGTGATGACACTAATCAGATAACACGAAACTGCTAAATGCCAACTTTCATTGCACGAATAACATACTATCAGTCATCCACAAAAGAGATAGAGGCTGAATAGACACCAATTATATTAAGACCATATATGTCTATAGAATTTGACAACATAACGGTTTAATGCATAAGTTATATATCATGATTACATAGGGCAAGTAAGATGGTTAAAATTACCTATGCATCATGCATATCAAATACATGAACCTATGATAGCATGGCAATATCTAAACCCTTAAATTCACTTTCGCTTTTTTAAAGATTAACACGCTATCTTATAAGTTCGCGACGCTCACAAAATGAATAAGCACAACCAATACTAGGTTATCATACAATCACCACACACTAAGGTATCGATACAAATTAACTAAATAAATCCATAAATAAATCCGCTAGAACCCCACGATAACGATTAGCCCATAATCGGACAAATTATCAACGTGGGTTCCGATGAAAACATGGTATAATAAACGTAGTCTTTATAAAACAAATAATAAAAAAATTACGTAATCCAGAGTATTAGGTTCAACAAAAAAAGAAACGAGCATCCAAGATTACAACTTAGAACAAAGATTCACAAGAATAAACTAGATCTTCTTCGCCTTCGTTGAATTGTGCTATAGGTCTTCTTGTCATCTTCTCCTTAAGCTCTATTATGAAAAACGTCTTTTTGTTGTCTTTAAATAACAACCCAATTAATCCAAAAGCCCAGAAAAACTGTCTTCTAATTGAAACAGGAATCTGGAATTCCGACCTGGCACGGGCGCGCGCTTCACCAGCGCGGGCGCGCTGACATTCTGCTTCTCTGGTGCAGCCGCGCGCTAGAACAGCGCTGGGTGCACCGGTCTTCTGAAAAAACTGAAATTGCCTTCTTTTCTTGCTGTAATGAGTTGGTCTTCACGAGCCTTTATTCCATGGACACCATCCTGACACCATATTAGCATCAAATTAACGCTTATTCACCTGAATTCCGGATTAATATATGAAATGCAAAAACACTAGAAAACACATTAAAACACCAACAACTTGAGTACAAATACACCAATTCAGAGATTTATGATGCATTATAAAGTGTCATAAATGCCACTCAATAATTTCCGTAGGCGACATACATAATGAGGAGTGGCTGAGTTGACAAAATCTAGAGCTTGGTGCATCTACACAGTTTCCTTTAAGTCCCCGTTAAAGAATGCATTCGTGACGTCAAGCTGGTGAATGGGCCAAGAAAAAGAAAGGGCTAAACTCAACACTATGCGAATGGTGGCAGGTTTTACCACGGGACTAAATATCTCGTCACAGTCCACCCTTACTTGTTGATTTCGACCATTGGCCTCCAAACGAGCCTTTTTTTAATTGTAAAGAGCCATCTGAATTGTATTTATGCTTAAATAACCATATGAAACGAATAACATTAGAATCTCGGGGGCGTGGAACAAGATCCCATGTACCAGTTTTAATCAAGACCTTGTACTCCTCATTCATAGCCTCTTTGCAGTTTGGGTCCTGCATAACATGAGTATGCGACTTGGGAAGAGGGGAGATGTTAGGAGTTTGGACAACGAGGTTAAGTGGTACTTTAGGTTTGTGGACGCCAAGTTGAGAGCGTGTAGTCATTGAGTGGAGAATTGGTGGAGGTGGAAGGAGAGGGGGAGGGGGAGAAGGAGATTGTGGTGTGTGAGGCATAGTAGTAGAAGTCGTTTTGTTACAATGAGTATATATAATACCATAGTGCGAAGAGTTAAGGGGAGTGTCTGGTGTTTGTGAGACAACATGTTATGACTGAGATGATGGAGAAATTATAAGACGCTCAAGAATCAAATGATGTAAAGGTGCATCCAGAAGGAAGTCATATGAGGATTGGGAGGATGATGGAAGACTTGAGAATGGGAAAATTGTTTCGTCAAAAGTTACATGACGGGATATAATGACTTTATTTGTGGTTAAACTAAAGAAAGCATAACCACGATGATTAGGAGGAAACCCAAGAAATATGCAAGGTGTAGAGTGAGGTGATAGTTTATGTTTCATAGTAGCACTCAAATTTGGAAAACACAAACAGCAAAAGACTCGAAGATGGTCGTATGTAGGAAGATGATGATAAAGAATGTATATAGGATTATTATATCCTAATGTGGATTTAGGGAGGATGTTATGAAGATATGTAGCCATAAGAAGAGATTCAACCCAACCAAGGACAAGGACATTGGATAATGAAAAGGTTGGAGTTAATTGTGCTATGTCAGAACCTTGGACTGGAATAGAGGAACCATTATCAACCAAAATATGAGAAGTAGAACTTGAATTAAAAATTTATGTAGCTTACCTCGGTTTCCAACCATGTGGGAAGAAGCACCAGTATCCATGTACCAAGAGTCATCAGGATGTTGGAAACTCATAGAAGAGAAGGCCTGCTGAATATATGTCGGGGTTGTGTCCACTGAATAAGCCTGAGCAGCCTGAGCAGGTGCACGAGGTGTTGGGAATAATTAACCAGAGGTGTTGTTATACAGTCTAGGTACAGCTGTTGGATATGGACAGGGTGGCACGACCCAAGAAGAAGGTGGCCAATAGGTCTGATATGGGATGGCCCAACCCAGAGGTGGCCGAGGAGAATAGGCTGCAGTGGGTGGAAAACCAGTTTGTTGTTATTGACTTCCATGATTATTCTGGTAATTATTGCGTCGTTTGTTATTATTTTATCCTCTTGAGATGTTTCGTCTCCCGTTGGTACCATTGATCTATAGTGAAGATTGATTAATAACAACAACAGATGGAGTTTGTGAATGTAATATCCGGGATATAACGTGTAATTATTTTTACTATTAAATAATTAATATGTGTGTTCAGTATCTATTCTGTGAGTTAATTGTTAAGTGATATATGTACTTGAATATTCAAAAATAATGTTAATTGAATATTTTAATTTTTATATGTCCAAAATAAAATATAGATAATTGTTATATCTTCCTAATTATTTTTATGTTGATTTATAGATTTATAAGAATCATATAAAATTTTTTTAAAATCTTTTTCCGGGTAATTAGAATCTATTTTATAAAACGGGAACCAACCGACGTCAACCGTTGTTACGTTTTTGGAACCCGAAACTCTACCGAGAACTCCTTCCTAACCTAATTGTAATATTCCGAGCATTTTCCATGTTTCAACTTTTTCGATCCGGCGTATGGTTTGTCCTGCGCGGGTCCCGGCACAACATTTTCGATACAATATTCATTTCGGTAAATTAATAAAACCCGTATTTTCGATAAACGGGAGCTTTTTATTAAACTATCCCAATTATCACTTCGTAGTACGTGTAACTGGGTGCTGAGACCAAGACCGCAGTACAAGTTGTACTGATTTGGATAATTATCCCGAAAACCGATACCGTTTGGATCAGTTTTTATAAATAAACGTACCATTTTATATCTGGAATGATCCAACGGGATACTAATTTTCCGTAATTATAAATAGCCTTTTACCGTATTTTATTTCGTATAAAAATCAATTGCAGACGGATAAATATATAATTTTACAGAGAAAAATCATATATTCATAAACCTTTCTGAGAATCAAACCAACTTTTGAAGGTGTTAGTGATCTTTGTTTGAAAAGCTCGAGTACTGGATTTGAAGGTCTTGAGAAGCTCTATCAGAATCTGTAATCCATACACCTGCAGAATCAAAGGTTGAATTTCTAAAAATTTAATTATTTTCGAATTTATTTTATTAAAAATATGAATTTTTGTTCGGATGATTGTTTGTATGATTTGATGATTGCATGTTGTAGAGCTTGTTTTCCTGATGATTTTCATATGTCATACGTCTGATTTGGAGTTCAATAACATGTTCAAATTTGAGTTTGATTTTCGAATTTTAAAATTAGGGTTTATAACCCGTATGAATGTTCTTAATTGAAATTTGGGGGTTTCTTATTCTGTGATAGATTGATGTTGTATTATAGTGGGTTGTGTTCTCTGTGAAATTTGCAATCCAGTCGTATAAGTTTCATGAACCAACGAGGTCTGTAGAGAAGGGAGTTGTGTTTTGAAGTTTTCCGATGTTCACCGGAAACTGGGAAATTTCACGGCCAAATTCCGGCCAACTTAGGGATTGTTAGGTTCTTTTGATTGCATGGTTGTGTTCCTGGTATTGTGTAGATGTGATCTGGAGCTTGTGGCAAGGTGAGGAGGCCGGAATCGTGATCTCCGGCCACCCCTGTATTTTCCGGCGACTGACTGTAAAAATTGCAGTTTGGTCCCTGAACTTTTGAAAACGATGCAGTTTGGTCCCTGTAGTTTCCAGACTTTGCAAAAATAGGATTCCTGTTTTAAAAATGTTTAAAAATCATATTTCCCATTTATTTTTATTATAAAAATTCGTTTTTAATTTCTGAAAATTCTAAAAATTATTATTTTAATTCTGAAAATTATTTTTAATTCACAAATAAATCTGAATTAATTATTTAATTAATTTCAGTTAATTTTTAATTGATTAATTAGTCAATTAATTCGAAAATTAATTGATTAATTGATTTAATTAATTATTAATTGATTTTTAATTAATTATTTAATTAGATTTAATTATTAAAAATAATTTAACAATTCTGAAAAATAGTTTTGAGCTTTAAAATATTATTCTAAATTATTTTCAAGGCTCGATAATTATTCTAAAATTGTTTCGGAGCCAGAATTGGCCAATCGAACCCTGTTTATTAACCCGAAATTGATCCAACGACCCGTTTTAATTCCGAAAAATGTTTTAAAAATTATTTTAAAATACCAGAAAGCCTATTTATGACCGAGACCTCTTTATAAATGATATGTCTTTGATTACGTGATGTATTATGTGTTATACGTGACTGGGTGTTTGACTATCAGTCTATATACTCGACATTTACTTGGTTATTGCATAAATTTCAATCCGTTAATCGGATTTGGGTAAAATGAAGGGTAGATAGAAGTGTGCGTTGAATAGAATCTTGTGAGTCGATAATTGATAGATGCTTATGATATGTGAGCAGAAGAGGCAAGGCGTAGGAAAGGGAAACAGATAGTTGAGGATTAAGACGATTGTGATTGGAAGCGCGTACAGAGTAGTAAGCTAATTCCAGGCAAGTGTTCTGAACTTTCTCGAGATATTGAAATTCTTGATAGTCTTGTTGACATTGCAAGTGCTTTGAAGCACGGAAACCGAAACCCTGATTTTAGTTATTGTTTTTGAGCCATGAACCATATTCTTTCTAAACCATTGATTATTGTAAACCCAAACTCGAAACTCAAGTATACGATACTATTTCATAAATACATGCAAACAAAATCCCAAACACTGAACTGAATTACTTGTACATTCAACCATTGTATCCTATGCTTTGAGAGCCCAAATCTTTGAAACCCTGAAATATTGATTCTTTTGTTATCCAATTCTTTCATTAACCAGCATTTAAGCTTTTAAACTACTTTATTGATCCTTACAAAGATTGAAACCCTTTCATTATTAAACACTCATTGTTGTTAATGATTCTGGTTATTGTTTATTATTGCATATTCTGTTATTATGTTAGAATTGGATTGTTTTTATAAAATTGTGGACCAGATTCGTGGTCAGACCATATAATGGTCAAGTTAGGCCAATGTGTGCCTTGGATCCAGTAGTTAGAGCAATGCTGTGTGCCTTGCTCGGGGTTAGTGCGTGACTGATCAGCAGCCTAACCTTGTTTTTTTTTTAAATTAAAAGTATATTATCCAATTCTAAATCATAATCCAATGTTCATTTGATATCATAATCATAGTCACCTGATGATCATTATTCTCAGTTTTGTTATTGTGACTTGCTGAGCTAGTTAGCTCATTTGTGCGATGTTGTTTATATTCTTTCCAGTTAAAAAGGAACCAGTTGGTAGCGAGGATCCCCAGTCCAGCGCGAGAGCTAGGGGTTCAGGTTGAGGAAGTTGAGCTAGTAGACTTCTTTTGGGATAATTTAAGTTTGTAAAAGTTTGTAATAATGTTTGATACTCAGTGTGAGTTTGAAATAGTTGGGATTTGAACGGTTTGTAATATATTAGTGTGTTGGCTTGTGTGCATACTTTAACCTGTCGTGGTCCGTGGTGGTTGATAAGTAGGGTCACTGCATATATTATTATTATCTTTATTAATGTTATAAGCAGGTTATAATTAAGGTGTGTGTGTGGACCCCAAACTTCTGACCCAGGTTTGGAGGGCGCCACAGGTTGGTATCAGAGCTACAGGTTATAAGTCACTGACACATGCCTAGGTTAACGGGAATGGGTAGAGGGTTAAGATTAGAAGTAAGGCATAGGATGAGAGAACGTTGAGAGGTTGAGTGCTTCGGTATATCAGGTATTAGTATAGTTTGCGTTATGGAACGAGATTCTTATATTGCGATATGATTTCAGATAGCAGAGATGGCCGACTCTTTTATTCCTGTATCAGCTGATCATTCAGAGCCTTCAGTTGGAGTGCCGTTTTCGGATCCACGTCCTGTTGTTCCACTAGCATTGGCTATTCTACCTCCACTGGTGTTGCAGCCCGTACCACTGCAGGCTATTCCACCTCCAGGCGTGAGGCCACCTGTTAGAGGACCCCCACCTGCGGATTCAGGCTTTACTAGTCATTCAGTCAAGGGAGTACCTTTCCAGTTCTCTTCCTATCCTGTCCCATATCATCAGTTTGAGGCTTGCCTTATGGAGCAGCGATTCCTACAGGGTCAGATCAGAGAGTTACAGCATATCATCAGGACTACAGATGTTGATCGTGGTGTGAGGGAGCTTCGAGAGGAGATTCATGTGACACGAAGGGTTCTTGAGGCTAGGCTACATGGAGCTACACTACCTGGCAGAGGCCCTGATGCACTGATGGGCTGGGCGACTGAGGTGATGGAGGACTTTGAGAGGCTGGCAGGACCAGAGTTTCCTTGGAGCTGAGTCAGAGATTCAGAGATGGAGATGCTGAGAAGTGTTGTTATGGTTATGTAGTATGTACAATAGTGTGTAGTGTGTATCAGTAGACTTTTGAGTTGTATTTATAGACTAGCTATGATGACTAGTGAGTAGGTTGTTGTACCCTTTTTGCTTTTACTTTCGAAGCATCTTTACGCTTGTACTACCCTAAAACTTTTGATCTATATATATCAGTACCTTTTTCCTTTCCAGCACTGTCATTTATTTTATTGCACCAGTTATACCCTGTGATACCATGTACCCTATTTTCCATAACTGTTTATATTCTGTAAAGAAGCATGCAATTTACTTAGTTACAACTGTTTTCAAAAAGAGATATTCCTGTTTTACAAAACTTTTCTTTTATGCAAATATTTGATTTAAAAACTAAATAAATTGATTGATTCTTTACAGAAAATGCCTCCTAAAAGAAATACCCGCACCAACACCAGAAATGAAGAAACCAACAACAACAACAATCAAGATGATACAAACCCGAATGTGAACCCAGGACCTATGGACCCAGCAGTAGCCCAGATTCTTCAAATCTTGGCCCAACAAACAGTTCACCTAGCACAACAACAACAAAGACAGACCAATCCCCAGGTAACCCTCAAAACTTTTCAGGCAATAAACCCACCAGAATTCAAGGGTTCCTTAGAGCCAATTGAAGCAAATGTTTGGTTAAAGGAAATAGAGAAGGCATTTGCCTTAGTGAAAGTGAAGGAGGAACAGAAGGTTGAGTTTGCAAGTTATTATCTGAAGAATGAAGCCACCTATTGGTGGGAGATGGTGAAGACATTGGAAGGTACGGATGTTATTACTTGGGAAAGGTTCAAGGAATTGTTTCTAGAAAAGTATTTTCCTCAGTTTGTTCAGGATCAAATGGAGCTGAAGTTTTTAGAGTTAAAGCAAGGGAATATGTCGGTAACAGATTATGAGGGGAAGTTTGAGGAATTGTCAAGGTATGTGCCGTCGTATGTTGATACTGATAGAAAGAAAGCTAAGAGATTCCAGCAAGGCTTGAAGCCATGGATCAGGGGGAAGGTAGCTATTTTTGAATTGAATACCTATGTCGGGGTTGTACAGAAAGCTATGATCGCAGAGACAGAGAGTGAGATGTTCCAGAAAGATAAGGAAAGCAAGAAAAGGAAAGTTGAGGGAAGTGAGGGTCAGTCACAAACAGGGAAGTTTCCAAACTTCAAGAAGGGCAAATTCCAGCCAGGAAGAAATTTTAATTTCAGAAGACAAAATGCAGGAGACGGAGGACAAGGCAATCGTCCAGCTAATGTAAATCAGCCGAATCAGTTGAGATTAACTTTTCCAGATTGTCAAGTTTGTGGAAAGAAGCATGGAGGAGTTTGTAACAAGTTGAATGTGGTATGTTTTAAATGCAACCAGAAAGGGCACTATTCAAGGGAGTGCCGAAATCAGCCAGCAAATAAGGATCAGCCTATCCGGAATCCAGCAGTGAAGGTTCCAGCCATTGGATTTACATGTTTTAAATGTGGGAAGCCAGGACATATGGCCAGGGATTGCAAGACACCAGCCCCAGTCAGTAATGCATTGAGGATTATGGGATCTACCCCAACCGTGAATGAAACTCCAAGGGCTAGAGTTTTTGACATGTCAGTGAAGGATGCTATCCAGGATACGGATGTTGTGGCAGGTACGCTTAATATGAATTCTTTATGTGCCAAAGTGTTAATAGATTCGGGAGCAACTCGATCGTTTGTTTCACAAGACTTTGTTAGTAAATTAAATTGTCCAGTTGAATGCTTAAATGAAATAATGACTGTGGAATTAGCAAATCAAGAACGTGTAACTGTGAACCAAGTTTGTGAAAATTGTGAGGTTGAGATTTCTGGTAGTAAGTTTTGTGTAGATATGATACCATTTAAGTTAGGAGAATTTGATGTAATATTAGGGATGGATTGGTTATCTAAGCATGATGCTCAGATAGATTGTCGGAATAAGAAAGTAATGGTGAAAACGCCAGATGAAAGCATAGTAACGTTCAAAGGTCAGAAACAAGTAAAGAAGTTTTTAACAATGATTCAAGCCAAGAAGTTATTACGGCAAGGATGTGAGCATTTCGTAGCATATGTAATCGACAGGAGTCAGGAGCCAGCAAAACTTGAAGATATTCCAGTAGTGAATGAATTTCCAGACGTATTTCCCGACGAATTACCAGGACTTCCTCCAGATAGAGAAATTGAATTTGCGATCGACTTAGAACCTGGAACAGAACCGGTGTCCAAAGCCCCGTACAGAATGGCGCCTGTTGAGATGAAAGAGCTAGCAAGGCAATTGCAAGAATTGTTAGAAAAAGGAGTAATTAGACCCAGCGTATCCCCGTGGGGAGCCCCGGTATTATTTGTCAAGAAGAAAGATGGAAGCATGAGACTGTGCATTGACTATAGGGAGCTCAATAAGCTGACAATCAAAAACAAGTATCCGTTACCCAGAATCGATGATTTGTTTGACCAATTGAAGGGAGCCAAGTATTTCTCCAAAATTGATTTAAGATCGGGATATCATCAACTAAAGATCAAGCCAGAAGATATACCAAAGACAGCTTTCAGAACAAGGTATGGGCATTATGAATTTCTAGTGATGTCTTTTGGATTGACCAACGCCCCAGCAGCGTTTATGGACCTGATGAATAGAATTTTCAAAGAGTATTTGGATAAGTTTGTTATTGTGTTTATAGACGATATTTTAATCTATTCCAAGACAAAAGAGGATCATGCGGAACATGTGAGAACGGCTTTGGAGATTTTAAGGAAAAAGAAGTTATATGCTAAACTGTCGAAGTGTGAGTTTTGGCTACAGGAAGTTCAGTTCTTAGGACACATAGTCAGTAACGAAGGGATCAAAGTGGACCCGGAAAAGATCGAAGCAATTACGAATTGGGAGAGACCGAGAATACCCACTGAGGTAAGAAGTTTCCTAGGATTAGCGGGATATTATCGTCGATTTGTTCAGAATTTCTCAAGGATTGCCACATCATTAACAAAGCTTACACGAAAGAATGAAAAGTTTATATGGAACGACAAGTGCGAAGAAAGTTTTCAAGAATTGAAGCAGAGATTAATCACGGCACCTGTTTTGTCACTTCCAGATGATCAAGGGAATTTCGTAATTTATAGCGATGCTTCTCATAAAGGACTAGGATGTGTTCTTATGCAGCACGACAAGGTGATTGCTTATGCGTCAAGACAATTGAAACCACACGAACAGAAATACCCTACTCATGACTTAGAGCTAGCAGCTATAGTTTTTGCTTTGAAAATTTGGAGACATTATTTGTATGGAGAAAAGTGTGAGATTTTCACGGATCACAAAAGTTTGAAATATATATTTACCCAGAAGGAACTTAATATGAGGCAAAGAAGATGGTTAGAATTGATCAAGGATTATGATTGCTCGATTAATTATCATCCCGGTAAGGCGAACGTTGTAGCAGATGCGTTAAGTCGGAAGGAAAGGTTAAATGTGTTATCTGTACCTGAAGAAATATATAAAGAATTTCAGAAATTAGAATTGGAGGTTAGAGTTTGCAAGCCTGAGGAAGCAAGAGTGTACAGTATGATTTTCCACCCGGAGTTATTGGAGAAAATAAAGAGATGCCAGAAAGAGGTAATGGATCAAGATATAAATAGTTTGGTAGGTGAGGAATTATACACGCAACAAGATGATCAAGGTATTCTTAGGTTTTCTTCAAGGGTTTGGATTCCACCAGTGACGGAGTTAAAGAATGAAATTTTACAAGAGGCACATAGTTCAAGATATTCCATCCATCCAGGAAGTACCAAAATGTATAAAGATTTAAAGAAGAATTATTGGTGGCCAAATATGAAGAGGGAAATTGCGGAATGGATTAGCAAATATTATACCTGTCAGAGAGTTAAAGCAGAGCATCAGAGACCAAGCGGATTGCTACAGCCATTGGAGATTCCAGAATGGAAGTGGGAACATATTACCATGGATTTCATAGTTGGATTACCAAGGACAAGGGCTAATCATGATGCCATTTGGGTTATAGTGGATAGACTTACCAAGTCAGCTCATTTTCTGCCTATAAATGAAAGATTTTCGCTCGACAAGCTAGTCCATATGTACCTAAAAGAAATTGTAGTTCGTCATGGAGTTCCAGTGTCTATCGTATCTGATCGAGATCCAAGGTTTAATTCAAGATTTTGGAAGAGTTTTCAAGAATGTTTGGGAACAAAATTGAATATGAGTACGGCCTATCACCCGCAGACGGACGGCCAAAGTGAAAGAACAATCCAGACCATCGAGGACATGCTACGTGTTTGTGCTATTGATTTCAAAGGAAGTTGGGACGAGCATTTACCCCTGGTAGAATTTGCTTATAATAACAGTTATCACGCCAGCATTGGGATGCCACCTTATGAAGCCCTTTATGGACGCAAATGTAGATCTCCATTGTATTGGAACGAAGTAGGAGAACGCAAAATACTCGGACCTGAATTGGTACAGCAGACGAAGGAAGTTGTTAAACTTATCCAGAAAAGATTAATAGCCGCACAAAATCGTCAGAGGAGGTATGCAGACCAGTCAAGGAAAGACATGGAATTTGAAGAAGGGAGCTTGGTATTATTGAAAGTATCACCGTGGAAAGGACTAACGAGGTTTGGGAAGAAAGGGAAGCTAAGCCCAAGATATGTCAGACCTTTTGAGATCCTAAAGAGCGTTGGCAAAGTCGCTTACGAATTGGCGTTACCTCCGCACATGGAGCACATTCACAATGTTTTTCATGTATCGATGCTCAAGAAATATAATCCAGACTCCAGGCATGTAATAGAATATGAGCCAATAGAGCTTCAGGCAGACTTATCATATGTAGAGAATCCAATAGAGATTTTAGAGGAAAGAGAGAAAATATTAAGAAATAAAGTGGTAAAGTTAGTAAGAGTATTGTGGAGAAACCCAAAGGTTGAAGAGTCAACCTGGGAATTAGAAAGTGATATGAGAGAAAAGTACCCTCATTTATTTTCTTAGGAGATTCCGAGGACAGAATCCTTTTAAGGGGGGAAGGATGTAATATCCGGGATATAACGTGTAATTATTTTTACTATTAAATAATTAATATGTGTGTTCAGTATCTATTCTGTGAGTTAATTGTTAAGTGATATATGTACTTGAATATTCAAAAATAATGTTAATTGAATATTTTAATTTTTATATGTCCAAAATAAAATATAGATAATTGTTATATCTTCCTAATTATTTTTATGTTGATTTATAGATTTATAAGAATCATATAAAATTTTTTTAAAATCTTTTTCCGGGTAATTAGAATCTATTTTATAAAACGGGAACCAACCGACGTCAACCGTTGTTACGTTTTTGGAACCCGAAACTCTACCGAGAACTCCTTCCTAACCTAATTGTAATATTCCGAGCATTTTCCATGTTTCGACTTTTTCGATCCGGCGTACGGTTTGTCCTGCGCGGGTCCCGGCACAATATTTTCGATACAATATTCATTTCGGTAAATTAATAAAACCCGTATTTTCGATAAACGGGAGCTTTTTATTAAACTATCCCAATTATCACTTCGTAGTACGTGTAACTGGGTGCTGAGACCAAGACCGCAGTACAAGTTGTACTGATTTGGATAATTATCCCGAAAACCGATACCGTTTGGATCAGTTTTTATAAATAAACGTACCATTTTATATCTGGAATGATCCAACGGGATACTAATTTTCCGTAATTATAAATAGCCTTTTACCGTATTTTATTTCGTATAAAAATCAATTGCAGACAGATAAATATATAATTTTACAGAGAAAAATCATATATTCATAAACCTTTCTGAGAATCAAACCAACTTTTGAAGGTGTTAGTGATCTTTGTTTGAAAAGCTCGAGTACTGGATTTGAAGGTCTTGAGAAGCTCTATCAGAATCTGTAATCCATACACCTGCAGAATCAAAGGTTGAATTTCTAAAAATTTAATTATTTTCGAATTTATTTTATTAAAAATATGAATTTTTGTTCGGATGATTGTTTGTATGATTTGATGATTGCATGTTGTAGAGCTTGTTTTCCTGATGATTTTCATATGTCATACGTCTGATTTGGAGTTCAATAACATGTTCAAATTTGAGTTTGATTTTCGAATTTTAAAATTAGGGTTTATAACCCGTATGAATGTTCTTAATTGAAATTTGGGGGTTTCTTATTCTGTGATAGATTGATGTTGTATTATAGTGGGTTGTGTTCTCTGTGAAATTTGCAATCCAGTCGTATAAGTTTCATGAACCAACGAGGTCTGTAGAGAAGGGAGTTGTGTTTTGAAGTTTTCCGATGTTCACCGGAAACTGGGAAATTTCACGGCCAAATTCCGGCCAACTTAGGGATTGTTAGGTTCTTTTGATTGCATGGTTGTGTTCCTGGTATTGTGTAGATGTGATCTGGAGCTTGTGGCAAGGTGAGGAGGCCGGAATCGTGATCTCCGGCCACCCCTGTATTTTCCGGCGACTGACTGTAAAAATTGCAGTTTGGTCCCTGAACTTTTGAAAACGATGCAGTTTGGTCCCTGTAGTTTCCAGACTTTGCAAAAATAGGATTCCTGTTTTAAAAATGTTTAAAAATCATATTTCCCATTTATTTTTATTATAAAAATTTGTTTTTAATTTCTGAAAATTCTAAAAATTATTATTTTAATTCTGAAAATTATTTTTAATTCACAAATAAATCTGAATTAATTATTTAATTAATTTCAGTTAATTTTTAATTGATTAATTAGTCAATTAATTCGAAAATTAATTGATTAATTGATTTAATTAATTATTAATTGATTTTTAATTAATTATTTAATTAGATTTAATTATTAAAAATAATTTAACAATTCTGAAAAATAGTTTTGAGCTTTAAAATATTATTTTAAATTATTTTCAAGGCTCGATAATTATTCTAAAATTGTTTCGGAGCCAGAATTGGCCAATCGAACCCTGTTTATTAACCCGAAATTGATCCAACGACCCGTTTTAATTCCGAAAAATGTTTTAAAAATTATTTTAAAATACCAGAAAGCCTATTTATGACCGAGACCTCTTTATAAATGATATGTCTTTGATTACGTGATGTATTATGTGTTATACGTGACTGGGTGTTTGACTATCAGTGTATATACTCGACATTTACTTGGTTATTGCATAGATTTCAATCCGTTAATCGGATTTGGGTAAAACGAAGGGTAGATAGAAGTGTGCGTTGAATAGAATCTTGTGAGTCGATAATTGATAGATGCTTATGATATGTGAGCAGAAGTGGCAAGGCGTAGGAAAGGGAAACAGATAGTTGAGGATTAAGACGATTGTGATTGGAAGCGCGTACAGAGTAGTAAGCTAATTCCAGGCAAGTGTTCTGAACTTTCTCGAGATATTGAAATTCTTGATAGTCTTGTTGACATTGCAAGTGCTTTGAAGCACGGAAACCGAAACCCTGATTTTAGTTATTGTTTTTGAGCCATGAACCATATTCTTTCTAAACCATTGATTATTATAAACCCAAACTCGAACCTCAAGTATACGATACTATTTCATAAATACATGCAAACAAAATCCCAAACACTGAACTGAATTACTTGTACATTCAACCATTGTATCCTATGCTTTGAGAGCCCAAATCTTTGAAACCCTGAAATATTGATTCTTTTGTTATCCAATTCTTTCATTAACCAGCATTTAAGCTTTTAAACTACTTTATTGATCCTTTCAAAGATTGAAACCCTTTCATTATTAAACACTCATTGTTGTTAATGATTCTGGTTATTGTTTATTATTGCATATTCTGTTATTATGTTAGAATTGGATTGTTTTTATAAAATTATGGACCAGATTCGTGGTCAGACCATATAATGGTCAAGTTAGGCCAATGTGTGCCTTGGATCCAGTAGTTAGAGCAATGATGTGTGCCTTGCTCGGGGTTAGTGCGTGACTGATCAGCAGCCTAACCTTGTTTTTTTTTTAAATTAAAAGTATATTATCCAATTCTAAATCATAATCCAATGTTCATTTGATATCATAATCATAGTCACCTGATGATCATTATTCTCAGTTTTGTTATTGTGACTTGCTGAGCTAGTTAGCTCATTTGTGCGATGTTGTTTATATTCTTTCCAGTTAAAAAGGAACCAGTTGGTAGCGAGGATCCCCAGTCCAGCGCGAGAGCTAGGGGTTCAGGTTGAGGAAGTTGAGCTAGTAGACTTCTTTTGGGATAATTTAAGTTTGTAAAAGTTTGTAATAATGTTTGATACTCAGTGTGAGTTTGAAATAGTTGGGATTTGAACGGTTTGTAATATATTAGTGTGTTGGCTTGTGTGCATACTTTAACCTGTCGCGGTCCGTGGTGGTTGATAAGTAGGGTCACTGCATATATTATTATTATCTTTATTAATGTTATAAGCAGGTTATAATTAAGGTGTGTGTGTGGACCCCAAACTTCTGACCCGGGTTTGGAGGGCGCCACAGTGAAGGTGCTACAAATACAGAGGGGCCTGAGGAGCGATTACAATGAGTCTCCTCACGCACAAGCATGCTTTTGGCAGTCAAAAAATATATAAGAGGATTCATGTGGCTAATTATGCTCCCAACACTATCAAATGCCGGGGTTAAACCGTTGATTAACTATAAAACCAATCGTTGATCACTCATTATTTTATCAACATCTTTGAGTTGATCTGCAAGTGACTTAAGCTGCTGATAATAAGCGGTGACATTAGGATAATTCTCAAGATTAATGTGATGGAATTGGTTATCAAGATCTGCAGCCCGAGCACTCTTGTTGTCATAAAAGAGATTTTTGACATGAAGCCATACTTCACGTGCGGTTGAACCGGGTTTTATAATAGTGAGCAGGAGGTCTTCGGAGATTGTTCCATATATCCAAGAAAGAACAACAACATCTAGTTGTTTCCATTTGGCAGAAGAAACTTCAGAGTTGGGAGGAGATGTCTTGGGATCGTCAATATGATCCAGGACGTTGTGGGCACGAACCACAACTTGAAAAAGCTCTTCCCATGTGTGATATTGGACTTTTTGTAGATCAAGAGTTAGGGGAACTAAATTCTTAATATTATGCACTGTCTGTGCAAGATGAAGATATGACGATGACAATTTTTCAGCCATGGAGAGATAAGAGCAGCGGAGCGACGAAGAAAAAGAAGAAAAAAAAAGAAAAGGAAAGCTAGAGTTGAGGATCAAGAGGATGTCAGAGGATGGAGGCTCTGAATACCATGCTAGATAGAATTAAGTTCCTGATTGGGGTTGGTATATTATTGACAATATATAATGTCTCATCTTTACAATACGAAAAGTCTGAAACCAATTACAAACCTTCTGGAATCTACCATTCACAGCTAAGAAAACTCTAATTAATATTTATTTTTATATATTTACCGACAAATACGGATAATTTTAAGAGTTAATTATCAAAGACACGACTAATTAGGTCAAAATGTATGGGTTTGGTCATCCATTATAAAATTTAACTTAATTTATTTACTAATTTAAATTCTTCAATCAACCTAGTCATTGAAAAATTAAAATTTTATATCAACTTAATCATTGAAAATTGATATTATCAATACGGTTATTTAAATTAGTATCCAAATTAAGTCAAATTTACAATAAGTTATTAAATTGATACATTGGACACAATGAGTCATGTATTTGATAACTAGCCCATAATTTTAGATTAGTGTGGTGGGTTGTTGGCTCCACTATATATTTAGATGTGACTATTATAAATGATATTCTCGTTGTTCGGAAGTGCAAATTCGGTTTTCGTAAATTTGTCTGTAGAGTCGCAAGATGTTGATCATAGGACATTTATAACATCCCATATGGATTAGAATGAGTGTATTTGAATAATTAATAACTAGCATGATAACCAGTCTAAAGCACGGGTTACATTTTATTTCCTAATTTATTTTCAAATGTTATGATTGAATCAGTTTATTTTGCATCAATCTTTTAACATGTGTGTCTCAATTTATTTAAGTCCAGTAATTGGTATAAGTTCGATCAGTATTTTCGACTCTAAAACCTGAATTAGTTTAGTAAATAATATACATTTGATATTTCGATATTCCTAAAATACGAAACGGTTGTTATTGTAACTTTAATAGAATAATTTTGTATGTTTCTTTTACATTCAACGTTATTATGTTTTTATTATATAGATTTTTAGGACACGTTATATTGTACCTTACTCCAACTCGATATTTTTTGCATCATACGTCTGTCGACCCGACTTGACACGAGACATGACTTGGAATACGTGTCTGATTTGTGAGATTGAAATCATATACTTCTTTTTATCATCGCCAAAATTTCATTGGCAAGTTAAACTTTGTAATGAAGTTACGTAAGAATAACAATTCACTTAGAGATATTAATATAAAAAATAGGGAAGATAAGAAAAAAGATGAAGAAATTGACAATTTTTTTATGTTTAGTAGAATGTAAAAGTTAAGATTATAAATTTTATAATGACATCTTTTCATGATAATCATAAAACCTCTTGTTTCAGACACTCTCCGACTGTATTCCTCCAAAAACTGAAGTGGAAAGATGGCATATTGGGGAAGATGACCCACAATGGGCACATATCATGACTAGATAAATATGATACTTATATAGTTATATACATATAAATATTATAGATTGAAATAAAAAAAGACTCGGGGCTCAATAATTATTCGAGCCCATATACTAGATAGATACCCAAATCTTAGGTAATATCTTGACACGTGTTTATAGATATCCGATTTATTATTATGATTAATCCCCAATTTATCGCTTAATCTTTAATCGGTATATCAATCGGTTAATTTCGATTTTCGATTTTTAAAACCATGAGTTACTTATATATTTTGACTCATGTCAATTTGAATACTCGACCTATTTTATTCCAAATGGCACACAATAAGCACCAAGTTCATTAAGTTGCGTTATTTTGAGGGTGGTGGCCTCAAATGTCACTGAAATGTAACTTATGGTCCAAAATGTCATTTTTGAAATTAATGACCTAAAATGTCATTTTATAACAGAACTTCGTCCAGCGTTTTATTTTTTTATAAAAACCAAAAACGCAACTTCGTGAACCGTTTTACAAATTAAAAACACAAAAACGCTACATCATATTCCGTTTTTCTCGCTTTCTTTATTAAAATAAATTTAACTAAATAATTAGTAAAATTAGATAAAACGTTACATTAAAAAACATTTTAACCTAAAACGCGATACGAAACACTGTTAACCGTGTTTTTAAATAAAAAAAGGTAGATAAAATGCTGAATAATAATTCATTTTACTGTCTTTCTTTATTAAAATAAATTCAACTGAATATTTAATCAAACAAATAAAATGTTACATTAAAAAGTGTTTTGTGCTAGAATACTACACGAAACACTGTTAACCGTATTTTTAAATAAAAAAGATAGACAAAACGCGCTACATTATAATCAGTTTTGCTGTCTTTTTTTACTAAAATAAATATTACTAAATATTTAGTTAAACAGATAAAACGTTACATTAAAAAATGTTTGAAATTAAAACGTTACAGGAAAAACTGTTTAAATGAATTAAAAAAAGAGATACATAAAACGTGAAACGAAGAAATGTTTGAAGCTATAAAACGCTAGGTGAAACAACGTTTTCTTTCAAACTTGGAATGAAGTTCCGTTTTGGTCTTTGATTATCAGAAGCTTTTGTTCTTTTTCCTAGCTACTGGAATTTTTTAATTTTTTGCTAAATACAGAAAAACACTAAGAAATGTTGCTAATTACCGAAATTAAAGCATTCAATTAAATTAACAACAAAACTCATAAATACATATAAATGATCAATAAAAATCTCCTAATTCAATACATTTTTAGCCAATGTTATTACTAAACACATTTCACTAAACAACTCATTCTTCCCCTTAGGTGCTTGAAAATCCATCGCATTCTGGTACCTCGTGGACTTCCTTCTTCCCTTTTTTTTCTCAACATTTTTGTCATGGATCATGTTTGGAAAGTTAATACCCATCGGCCAACGAGAATCTCCTTTGCTCGGAATGGGTTCAAAAACACCATTGTAAACCATCGATACATTTTCTAATCTATAAATTTCATCAACCAACGATTCATGGATCAATTTAAAATGCGCACAACAGGAAATAACATGAGAATAAGGAATACAATACATTTTCCATTTCCCACAAGAACACAAATACTCGGGAATCCTAACGGTATGCCTATTACTAGGGATGTAATTCGAGTCGGGCGGCTCGCGAGCTCGCCCGGCTCAAACTCGTTTAAGTGGAATCGACTTGGCTCATTTAGTTAAACGAGCCGATTTCGGATAGAAGTTCTGGATCGTTTAATTGCTCGAGCCATCTCGGCTCGACTCGTGAAATTAAAGGAGCCGAGTTTGGGTAGAGATTTAGGCTCGATCAAGTGTAAAATTAAATGAGTCGGCTCGCCCGACTCATTAAAACTGACTTGTTTAGCTAAACGAGCCGGCTCGACTCGACTCATGAAATTAAACGAGTCAAGTTTGGGCAGAGATTTAGGCTCGCTTAACTAAACGAGCCAACTTGGCTCGACTCGATTAATCTTGGCTCGAATTATGCCTGACTCGAAATGAAACAAAGAAGGCTTAATCCGATAATGAAAGAGGTTGTGAAGAAGGAAAATCTCAAGTGGCTGGATGCAGGGATCATCTATCCTATTTCTGACAGTTCTTGGGTGAGTCCAGTCCAGTGTGTGCCGAAAAAAGGAGGTATCACAGTGGTTGCTAATGAGAAGAATGAGCTCATTCCTACTCGAACAGTCACGGGGTGGAGAGTTTGCATAGATTACAGGAAGCTGAATAAAGCTACAAGGAAAGATCACTTCCCTCTTCCATTCATTGATCAGATGCTTGACAGGTTGGCTGGGAATGAGTACTATTATCTTCTAGAAGGCTATTCGGGTTATAATCAGATTTGTATTGCTCCAGAAGATCAGGAAAAGACTACATTCATTTTTCCGTTCGATACTTTTGCCTTCAGAAGAGTTTCTTTTGGGTTGTGTGGTGCACCTGCCACATTTCAGAGATGTATGATGGCCATTTTCTCTGACACGATTGGTCAGAATGTAGAGATTTTTATGGATGATTTCTCTGTGTTTGGTGATTCTTTTGATGAGTGCTTGCAAAATTTTAGCACCGTTCTTAAAAGGTGTGTTGAGACCAATCTGGTCCACAACTAGAAGAAATGTCACTTTATGGTGCAACAGGGCATCATTCTTGGGCACAAGGTCTCTAGTAAAGGTCTTGAGGTGGATAAAGCCAAGGTGGGGGTCATTAAAAATCTTCCTCCACTAATTTCTGTTAAGGGAGTCCGCAACTTTCTTGGCCATGCGGGTTTCTATTGGTGGTTCATCAAGGACTTCTCTAAAATCTCTAAACCCTTGTGTAATCTTTTAGAGAAAGATGTCCCTTTCAAGTTTGATGATAAGTGCCTAGCTGCCTTTGAGATCTTAAAGAAGAGTTTAATCACGGCACCTGTCATAATTGCACCTGATTGGAATGAGCCTTTTGAAATGATGTGCGATGCAAGTGACTATGCAGTTGGAGCAGTTCTTGGACAGAGATAGAAAAACATATTCCATGTGGTCTACTATGCTAGTAAGACCCTCAATGGTGCTCAATTGAACTATAATACTGAAAAAGAACTCTTAGCCATTGTCTACGATTTTGAGAAGTTTCGATCTTATTTGCTTGGGATGAAAGTGACAGTTTTCACTGATCACGCTGCAATTCGCTATCTTGTCTTGAAGAAGGACTCGAAGCCTAGATTGATTTGATGGGTTCTTTTACTTCAAGAGTTCGAATCGTAGATCAAGGATAGGAAGGGTACTGAGAATCAAGTTGCTGATCATCTATCTCGGTTGGAAGATCCAAGTGCAACTTCACATGATAAGATATTAATTAATGAGTCTTTTCCCATTGAGCAGCTGTTTGGGGTGTAAGAAGAAGAACCGCGGTTTGCAGACATTGTGAACTACCTTGTGAGCAACATTATGCCTCCAGACTTGTCTTTTGCTCAAAGAAAAAAGTTTCTTCATGAGGTAAGTGGTATATGTGGGATGAGCCATTTCTGTTTAGGCAAGGAGCTGACCAAATCATCAGGAGATATATTCCGTACAGCGAGATGGAGGGCATCTTGCGAGATGGAGGGTATCTTGCGAGACTGTCATTCGACTATTTATGGAGGCCACTATGATGGAGAGAAGATAACAACTCGTATCCTTTAAGCAGGATTCTTATGGCCTACATTATTTAAGGATGCACATCGGTTCGTTTTGAAGTGTGATCGATGCCAGCGTGTTGGTAATATGTCTAAGAGGGATGAGATGCCTCTTAATGTGCTTCTCAAGGTTGGGGTCTTCGATGTTTGGGGAATTGACTTCATGGGGCCATTAGTCTCATCTTGCAATAATCGGTACATCTTATTGGCGGTTGATTATGTCTCAAAATGGGATGAAGTCAAGGCTTTGCCGATGAATGATGCGAAGGTAGTGCTAAATTTTCTTCATAAGCAGATATTCACAAGATTTGGGACTCCAAGAGTCATAATCAGTGACGAGGGATCATATTTCTGCAATTGCAAGTTCACTGCTATGATGCAGTGATATAATGTGAATCATCGCATTGCTATAGCCTACCATCCTCAGACTAATGGTCAAGATGAGGTATCTAACATAGGGATCAAGCGTATTCTAGAGAAAGTTATATGTCCATCAAGGAAGGATTAGTCTTTGAAGCTAGATGAAGTTGTTTGGGCGTATCGAACAGTATACAAGACTCCACCAGGTATGTCACCGTTTCAGTTGGTTTATGGTAAAAATTATCATTTGCCGGTGGAGCTCGAGCATAACGAGTATTGGGCTTTGAAGAAGCTGAACCTTGATATGGATGCAGCTGGTAAGAAGAGGATGCTTCAATTGAATGAACTCGATGAGTTTCGACTTCAAGCATATGAGAACAACAAAATGTATAAGGAGAAAGTCAAGAGGTGGCACGGTAGGGGTCTAGTGCTCAAATCATTTGTGTCAGGGCAACAAGTTCTTTTGTTCAACTCTCGTCTCCGTCTTTTTCCTGGGAAATTGAATTCGAGGTGGTCAGGGCCATTTGTTATCAAAACTGTGTTTCCACATGGAGCGGTGGAGATTTTTGAGAATAATCCAGGCCAAGCGTTCAAGGTGAATGGACAGAGGTTGAAGCATTACTATGGGGATACGGAAAACCATGAGGTGGTTAGTGCCGTTTTATTGTCCACTTGATCTCGGGAATCTACGTCAAGCTAGCGACGTAAACCAAACGCTTCTTGGGAGGCAACACAAGTTTGTTGTACATTAGTCGGTGTTAGAAGGAAGAAAAGAAGAAGAAAACTCCAAAACAATCAAAAAATGAAAAATTTCAGTGTCAACTACAGAAGCACGGCGCGCCCGCGCTGGGAAGCGGGGCGGCCGCGCTGAAGGTACAGAAAGACTCTGCGCGCCCGCTGCCTGGCGGGGCGGCCGCGCTGGTTTTCCAGAAACACGGCGCACCCGCGCTAGGTTAGCATGCAGCCACGCTGGTCCCCTGAAGCTGAAGAAAAAATAGAAAAATTAAATATTAAAAACAAAATCAGTCTATACTCGAATTTCCCTCTCCCACCTTTCATATTTCCCTCTCCAAATCAGTTTCAATTACCCCATTATTCTCTTAATCAAATCTAACTTATTTTCTAAAACTAATTCTAATCCCTAACCCTATATATACACACACTTATACATAATCTTCTCATCACTTTTTCAATTCTCAAAACTCTAAATCTCTCTTACTTACATCTTTTCTCTCAAATTTATTCGATTTCAATGGCACCCAAGAGACAAAGAACTCAAGTTAGCTGCAGCACCACCGATTCTTCGAGTGTTGGCGGTGTGAGGCCCATGTTTTCTATTCCAGAGGCTGAGGCGGAGTATACAAGGCTGCTTTCGAAGCCCATAGCCAAGGAGCGTGGTTTTCTGCCATCGGGGAGAGATGGTAAGCTATTGGAGATGATTGTGGAGATGGGTTGGATTACTTTTAATAAGGCACCCACTGCAGTGCCCATGAGTGTGGTTCACGAGTTTTACGCGATTGCAAAGGCGGATAAGAATAGTTTTACTATGGTGAGGGGATTAACGGTGGATTACAATGCTAAGGCTATTCGGAGGGTGATTAACCAACCCGAGAGGAGGCCAGAGCAGGGGGATTGGAATGCTAAGATGGGCAAGGATTTTGACTTGGACTTGATTGTTGCTACATTGTGTGTTCCTGAGACTCATTGAAGGTTCAAGAGGGGCACGAACGAGTATGCCACTTTCCCTGCTTTGTGCATGAATAGGTATGCCCGTGCATGGAACTATTCTATTTGTGCTAACATTATGCCTTTATCACATGTGCATGATGTTATGGTAGAACGGGAAAAGCTGTTATGGGGTATTCTGCAGGGTGATTATGTGGACTTGGGCTCTGTGATTTATCAGGGTATGTTGAGGTTTCTACAAGGCAGCACTACGGGCTCTGACCCCTATTCATCCATTGTGATGAAGCTGTGTATGGCGGGTGGAGTTCATTGGCCTGCACACGGGCAGCTGCAGAGGCTCAGTACACCGATTGACAGTTCGACTATAGCAGTGATGCAGGAGTGGTATGGTGAAAAGTCGGATGAGAAGGGACTCAGTTATTCTTTTGATCACTTACCGGTTGGACGGCCAGCTGATCAGACATATGCTGGTGGTTCAGCCCAGGCTAGTAGAGCGGCTTGGAGAGCGTAGAGGGGTGAGCCTAGTTTTTCACAGCAGCAACAGCAGCAGGATATTGAGGGCAGTGCTGGTTTGAGTTCAGCACAGTATAGGCGCTTGATGAGGAGGATGGATGCGATGCATGACATCCATAGTCAGTTTGCATAGGATCTTACCCATACATTGGGGACTGCATTTAGAGCCACATGAGTTGACATTCAGTGGCCAGTGTTCAGTGAGGATTCTGTGTACCCACCTCCTGACACTCCTGACACTCCACCCGTTGAGGGTGATAAACCTGATTCCGAGTAGGTATGCCTGATTCCTTACTATTACCTTCACTGAGAACAATGAATATTTTAAGTTTAGGGGTGGTAGTTATGGAATATATGTTATGTGTGAGTCTCATATAGTTTGCATATTCTTAGTTCATATAGTTGCATATTTGCCATGTAGTTTTTTTTATTTTGTATGTTAGTATGTTGCATTTAGTTGCATTTGCATTATAACATGATCCCTTAAGTTTGCTTTTCCGACTGATTTGTGATATTGATGCTAGTGTAGTGATGTTGAATAAAGGGATGTTAAGTCCTAACGAGTTGATTTGTATGTTAGAAGCAATAAAAATTTCACTAAGTCTTATAGGTTTCTTGAGTTCTAGATCATGATCATGGTTTGTTGTTTGTCGAGGTTTAATCACTTATTTATAGTTAGAATGTATGATATTCTCTTTGATAAAATAGCATGGACATTTAAAAATTGAAGAAAAATATTAGATTTTATTGCGAGTTGTTATGGCTAGGTGTCAAATGGCTAGTAGCCGACTCATATTTTATATGAGTAGTCTATGAGTAGTCTAGGGTTGAACGAGATGGAGCGAAATGCACTCGTTCAGAAATTGTTGAAAATAAAAGAAAAAAAGAGAAAAAAAAAGAAAAAAAAAGAAAAAAATATGTGTTGATGCATAGTTGATCATGAGTGGGCTCTTTAATACTCGAGTTATTAAGTTCTTAAGGGACTTTATGCCTAATGACCTAAGGCTTTTATAGTGTGGGATCCACTAACCTAACACTCGCTACATGGGTATTATTGTATAAGTCTTTGTGGACCTCACTCATTGCATGGTCAAATTAGCATATTTGTGTTGTTATGTGTTATGAATAAAAGCATGAATTCGTGTAATAACTCCGACAAAAGATCTGAAGTATTGTCAGTCATTTTGAGTTTAACGTTTATTCTATTTAAAACCTTGTGATTGCCTTAATGAGTAGTGAGTCATGATTATTGATCTAGTTGTGGTAGTATATCTGTTAAGCATCTGCACGCACGCATGTTTCTGGATTGTAAGTTAATTTGTGGGATTTGATTGATCTTTGTGCGACTAACTATATTTGTTGAGATGTTGCTCATTGGTTGGTTTAGTTAATCTGAGGGGATCGTTGCATTCATGTAATTACATTCATGCATTTTTGTTTCTTGCTTTTTTTTCTGAGTTTGTTTATGCTTGAGGGCAAACATCGGTTCGCGTTTGGGGGTGTGTTAAGTGGAATTTATGTCCACTTATAACGTCCTATAAAGGCTTGAATTGGTGTTTTGTACTCAAGTTATTTGTGTTTTTGATGTGTTTTATAGTGTTTTTACATTTCAGGCATAGTTGAAGGAATCAGGAGGTTTAGCATTGCTTTGGTGCTAAATTGGTGTGAGGAGGGTGTCTAAAAAGTTTGCTTGTGGACTGCCATTTCAAACCAATCAAGAAAATAAAAATCAGAAGTTTTTCCAGAATGTCAGCACGCTCGCGGTGTGAAGCGCGCGGCCGCGCCAAGTCGGGATTTCAGAATCCTGTTGCAAGTAGAAGATGGATTTTCTAGGCTTCTGGATTGATTGGGCTGCTATATAATGACAACTTAAGGTCATTTTTAATAGACTAAAGAGAGGACGGTGAGAAGACCTAAAAACACAAATACAACAAAGGAGAAGAAAAGCTTGTTTATACTTGTGATTCTTTAATTGAGTTGTAATCTTGGATGCTAGTTTTCTTGTTTATTAAACCTAATACTCTTGTTTAACGTACTTTAGTTTTTATTCAGTTTATAAAAACTTAGTTTATTATACCATGCTTTCATCGGAACCCATGGTGATGATGAGTTCGGTTATGGGCTAATTATTATCGTGGGGTTCTAACAGATTTACTTATGGATTTCTTTAGTTAATTTGTTTCGATAACTTAATGTGTGGTGATTGTATGATATCCTAGTATTGGTTGTGCTTATTCGTCTTATGAGCGTCGCAAACTTATAAGATAGCGTGTTAATCTCTACTGAAGCGAAAGTGAATATAGAGGTTTAGAACTTGTCATGCTAGCATAGGTTCATGTAGTTAATATGCATGATTCGTAGTTAATTTTAACCATCTTACTTACCCTATGTTATCATGATAGATAACCTGCGCATTAAACCGTTATGTTGTCAAATTCTATAGACATATAAGGTCTCAATATAATTGGTGTCTATTCAGCTTCTATCTCTTTTATGGATGAATGGTAGTAGGGTATTCGTATAATGAAAGTTGGCGTTTACTAGTTTCGTGTTATCTGATTAGTGTCATCACCATTTCATGCTAAGGTTAAGAATAAAAAGGCTATTAAATAAAGTATTTAATGAAGTTAGTGATAACTCCGGTGAGCGGGGCAGCTCCTTCCAACGCCCTGCCTGGACCTTATGGACGTGAATGAGGTGCAGCTGTTATTGGGCGCCTGCAAAACAACACGGGAGGGGGTTTTGTCCCACGGCGCCTCCGGTGTGAGAATAAGAGCCTGGTTGGGGAAGATAAAGGTAGAAAGGACTAAAGTGGTTGTATGTGTGTAGGCTGAGTTTATGAGAGTGTATATAATGAAATTGCTTTTCTCCCCCCCCCCCAAACCTTTCATCTTTGGGGGTATACATAGCCCAAAGGTAGGGTTTAGGGGTTGGTACCTCTAGATCAGGGCCGTTGGTTCTCGGAGGCGGAGGATGCTTGGCTCGGGTGAATTGCATACACGTGTCCAGGGGAGGACCACCTTCAGGGTGTCCTAACGGCACTCTGACATGCACCGTGTTTGTCTGATATATTGGTTGTTGATAGCTGCCATCATCACGTGCCCACGTACCCTTTCTTGGCTGGTTGCGAAATGTGCATGTACTTGCTGGGACCCCCCTTAGGGTGATCCTAGTTCAGGGATGGATCCAGGTAGGTAGGTGATCCAAGTCATGGGCTGGACCCTGGTAGGCAGGTGATCCAGGTCATGGGCTGGACCCTAGTTAGGAGAAGATCCAGTTCATGGGCTGGATCCTGGTTAGGCGATGATCCAGGTCCTAGGTTGGACCTGAGTCTGGGTCTCTCCACTTGATTGCGCTGGGTGAGGGGGGTCTTGGTCCATCAATTGAGCCTGATACCCCTTAGATCCAGGTTGGGCCCTATCCACGTTGCTTATACCCTATCCGTTAGAATCCCATGTTTGTGTTATATAAGTAAATCAACCTTAATTCTCTTAGCTAATATTAGTTAGTAAAATCTCGTAGTTATAAACAATCTCAACTTATTATCATCTTAGCATTGAATAATAACCATACCATTGTTGCATAAGTATATTGATTGAAATTAACCTAAACCAGTCTATGTGGGAACGAAGTAGAAATAATTCTATATTACTTGCGATCGCGTATACTTGCGTGAATATTAGCGTGTGTTTTTCGTCCTAACATGGACACGTTGAATTTTTTTTGTAAATATATTTCAACTAAGAAAGGAGGTCCATTCGAAACAATAATCCCAAACATCATCTCAACATCATCATCATTATCAACCGGAATAATACTAAATTTCATATCATTGAAATTTTTCCATCGATAACATAACTTACAATCATACAAACTCCTATCAATTTTCAATTTCAAAAATAATACATCACTTAATATAGAATTATCGATGCAACTGCTGTTGGGCCTTCTGGGCGTGAATGAGGTGCAACTACTGTTGGGCGCCTGCAAAATAACACCGGAGGGGGGTTTTATCCCCGCGGCACCTCCGGTGTGAGAATAAGAGCCTGGTTGGGAAAAATGAAGGTAGAAAGGACTAAAGTGGTTGTATGTGTGTAGGCTGAGTATATGAGAGTGTGTGTAATGAAAGTGTTTTTCTCCCCCCCCAAACTTTTCATCTTTGGGGGTATACATAACCCAAAGGTAGGGTTTAGGGTTTGGTACCTCTAGATCAGGGTCGTTGGTTCTCGGAGGCGGAGGACGCCTGGCTCGGGTAGATTGTATACACGTGTCCCGGGGAGGACCACCTTCAGGGTGTCCTAACGGTACTCTGACACACACCGTGTTTGTCTGATATGTTGGTTGTTGATAGCTGTCATCGTCACGTGCCCACGTACCCTTTCTTGGCGGGTTGCGAAATGTGCATATACTTGCTGGGACCCCCCTTAGGGTGATCCTGGTTCAGGGATGGATCCAGGTAGGCAGGTGATCCAGGTCATGGGCTGGACCCTGGTAGGCAGGTGATCCAGGTCATGGGCTGGACCCTAGTTAGGAGAAGATCCAGGTCATGGGCTGGATCCTGGTTAGGGGATGATCCAGGTCCTAGGTTGGCCTTGAGTCTGGGGCTCTCCACTTGATTGCGCTGGGTGAGGGGGGTCTTGGTCCATCAATTGAGCCTGATACCCCTTAGATCTAGGTTGGGCCCTATCCAGGTTGCTTATACCCTGTCAGTTAGAATCCCATGTTTGTGTTATATAAGTAAATCAACCTTAATTCTCTTAGCTAATATTAGTTAGTAAAATCTCGTAGTTATAAACAATCTCAACTTGTTATCATCTTAGCATTGAATAATAACCATACCATTGTTGCATAAGTATATTGATTGAAATTAACCTAAACCAGTCTATGTGGGAATGAACTAGAAATAATTATATATTACTTGCGATCGCGTATACTTGCGTGAATATTAGCGTGTGTTTTTCGTCCTAACATGGACACATTTAATTTTTTTGTAAATATATTTCAACTAAGAAAGGAGGTCCATTTGAAGCAATAATCCCAAACATCATCTCAACATCATCATCATTATCAACCGGAATAATACTAAATTTCATATCATTGAAATTTTTCCATCGATAACATAACTTACAATCATACAAACTCCTATCAATTTTCAATTTCAAAAATAATACATCACTTAAATTATTAAAATTCATATTAGAATCAAGTCTTATTTTCTTGAGAACCGATTTATCATACACGTAACCCTCTAATTGAGTTTGTCGTATATTACCATCCGTGTAAACCCACGCAATCACCGTAACTGATTGTGCTCCCGATCCCGAAACTGAAGCCTTTGCTAAATTTTTAAGAATTTTAATAAATATTAATGTAACAAATTTGTCTTGATATTGAGATTTTTAGGTTTTTTTAACTGTAGTGTTTGTAAGCTAAGAAGCAGAGCAGATGGACTGAGTTCTGTGCGCGTATATTGATACAAAAGGACAAAACGTTACTGCGTCCACCGTTTTGGTCCTTATATTATTTTTATATAAAAAAATAGAAAAAAATAAAATGTAAAATGAACTAACATTTTATGGTAAACGCTACATAAACATTTGTTATGTAGTATATTTATTTATTTTTTTAAAAATTTAAATCAGGTATAATGGCACACGATATACCGTTAGGTTTTATTAAGTTTTTAAGAACCACATAAAACGGCACACGATATACCGTAGTATTTTATTTATGTTTAAAAACAACATACAACGGGTAACGATGTAGCGTTGTTGGTCAAAACGCTCTATAATATAATATTTGCTCTAATTGTTTTTATCTGTTCCATTTCATTAGCATTATTATCTCCTGTTTTGCAGAATAATAAATTTTATAAACCGTAAATCACAACCTGATATCATAAACCGGATGAATAACCAAATAAACTCCAACCAACAAATACGAATAAACAACCAACAATATACAATAAAACCACCAAAATGAATAAAAAGTCTGAATCCAAATAAACAACACAATATCTCCTGTTGTTTTATTCTACAAACTTAATATTTCAAAAGTAAAATCCTAAAAATTGAGAAACTAAGTAGAAGTGACTCCATCATCTGCATTTTCCAATATCTTCATAATTCTTATAATTCACAATCTCCATCATCTGTATGAAAAAAGAAACTTTATAAAAATACAGTATGAATTAGAAAATACACTTGACTATTCTATGAAACAAAGGCAAGTATTAAAATTTTTAAAACTGTAATTTCGCTCTTTGGTACTAGAACTATTTCTTGGTATCATGGTAAAATTACGATAAACTATCTTTTAAAAAATATGATAAAAATCCTAATGATAATGGTAAATACAACATTATCTTATTAAGCTAGCTAAAATTACCAACAGTTTGGACATACATTTACAAAAAAATGTAACAATTAAGGTGCATACTAACCACACACACTTAAATACTTAAAGTTACGCTTACCCTCATTTCTTCGCGCACTTATGCCCATCTATTCCACGGTTTGGAGGATTACAAGTTCTCTTTGAATTCCATTTACCCTAGAAGTGTACAAATGTCCATGCCTCCCGGGACGGTCTTTTGAACTGTTGTCCTGGGAACTTTGGTTAGAGGTACTTTGTGAAGGAGTGATATCCGTACCGGCATCAGGAACAGTAGGAGGTGTAGGTGTAACATGCAGACTGAGTGATGGAATAGAAAGCTCCCCAGCTAGCCGCTCAATAGGCCAGTGAGAACGATGCAGAGGAGGAAGCTGTTCAATGGAAGGGTCCTCGGTATGAGGCTGCTCAATACGAGGCTCGGGATTAGGAGTCAAGCCAAGATCAAAAGGGGGAACATATCCATACTTATCCAGAATCCAATGATCGTGTTGGACGTGACTAGATGATCCCGGCACATGAATAGAAACAATATCAGCGACAAAAACACGTATAGAAGGATCCCGATCATCCCCAAGATCCGTAGCCATATGATCAGTATGAGCATGAGTAGATGACTCGGGCACATTATGAGAATCAGTATGTAATGGTAGACGATCATCTCCAAGGTCTGTAGCAACAGGATCATCGTAAATGAGTACTCTATCTCGTCTACCACCAGCAGCTCATGCACCGCCGCATCTACCTCGACGGGCCGATTGCTACCTCTCCTCCAACTGCCTAGCTCGACGAACCTCCACAGGTATCTCATCAAAACCATATAATGTGTACTCTTTGACAAAATCACAACACTGGTCAGCAAAATAGGACGCATCAGGAAGAACATCTTGTGTCCGCTCATATATCTTCCTGAATATAAGACCCTGAAAACCAACAAAGAAGGAATACACATATTACAAGATTCATGTATCAAATAAAGTATTTACTAAAGCATTTATAATGAAACTATAAAATCAAAACAACCTATACAATAAACTGATTTAACAAGAAGAAAATTTACAATGCGATGATGATATGCACCAACACGAGATATGAATCCAACAGTTCTCTCTAAATATAAAGGATGGTATGATCTCCAACAAATCAAGTCTCCAACAAATGTATGATCTAAACGATGCACCCATATAGCTGTACTAGTTGCATATTTCTGAATCCATCTGATTTTATCATTGCCCCTCAAGTTTGTACTATGCTCTGACTCCGAGTAAACAACATCAACAGGAATAGTCTGCACGAGCCCAAACTGTCTAGCAACCCTATTAGGGCAATGGAGCTCCACAATGAAGATACATATCAAAGGCCCACAATAGCGCCAAATACGCTCACCAGTCAAGTAATAAGCTGGAAGATCAACAATGACATCAGGAGGGCAAGGCTCCCATATGAACTGGGATGGTCCAAGCCCATCCAATAGCGTCCGAGTAACAGGGAGGGTATGGCCACCCGTTGTAGTGTAGGAATGACCATAAAGCCACCTATAATCACATTACAATAAACAGTTAGTTTCATATTTAAATTAATATTAAATTGTTTTAAACGCTTCTAAAACCCAATTTGGGGATTAATGAAACCTAAAATATTAAAAAGTGTAAAATTCTAATCTTACATGAAAATAAAGTCCAGTTGATAGGGTTTAGGGTATATGAAATTAGGGTTTACGCTCCATGCCCTAAACCACGAACCCTAAACCACGAACCCTAAACCCTAACCCTTTTCGTATCATAACAAGTTCTTTTAAACGCTTCTAAACCCAATTTGGGGGACCATAAACCTAAAAGTATTAAAAAATGTTAAATTAAAATCATACAAGAAAATAAAGTCCGGTTTCTAGGGTTTAGGCTCCATGGCCACAAACCCTAAACCCTAACCCGTTCCGTATCATATCAAGTTCTTTTAAACATCTTCTAAAACCCAATTTGGGGTATCATGAACCCAAAAATATTAAACAATGATAAATTACATGAGTCCACATGGAGCTGTAGGCTGACCCTCCCAGAAACGAGCATCAAATAAGGAACAAAGGTGCGAATGGGAGTAAGAGTTGGCAATCTCTCCCATGCCCATAACTGCAACAATATCAGGCAACCAGCTACCTCATCAACGTCCTTTTTCCTTGTCTTGCATAACTCCCTATACAAATATGCAAGAACTGCAACCCCCAAGCATAATCTCCGGATCTGTCTAGGTCACGAAGAAAATACAGAAACATGGGATGGAAGAGACCTCCCGAATGATCAGTAAAAAGTACGCCACCACACAGATGAACAAGATAACACAACACCTGAAACCGAATATCATCTGCTGATGCAACCTGTGGTAAATGTGGTAGAGCAAATAAAGAAGTAAAGGTCAACCGAACTCTTGATACATTCATATCTTTCTTCGGATCGGGAGTTCTACCAAAAAGCTCACCAATATAAGTAGGCCAACTCATACCAGGGTCAGGAGTGACATCAGAAATAACAACATCACTATCAACAGGAAGCCCTAAAAGAATACCTACATCTTGTAGAGTAATAGTGACCTCTCCCACAGGCAAGTGAAAGGTGTGAGTCTTTGGCCACCTTCTCTCAATAAGAGCTGATATGAGACTCCAATCAAGATATAAAGATGCTACCCCATCTACACCATAGAAACCAGCAGACTGAGGTAAAGGGACCATACGAAGATCCAACGGTGGAAGATCATCTTGATTATTAGAATTTTTACGCCGACACTTCAACATATTACCACCACCTGACCTCCAAATATCTGAAGATCTATGTAAATCCTGAAGATTAAGAAAGATAGGGTTAACAGGACCTGAATGCACGTCCTGCAAACATATAGATATACAAGTTAACAATAAACAATAAACAAGTAATCTTATAAAACCCCACAATAAACAAGTACTCTTATAAAACCCCATTCCTCTAAGCATCAAACCTACTTGATATATGAATGAAGAACATAGACAAGTAATATTATTAAGCATATTTCTTAATATAAGTCCTTCGTATATATTAATTTACTAAAGAGGTGGTTTTTCAAAATGACAGACACAGTAACATCAAAACAAATAAAAACTGCAATCCATTAACCTGAAATGATTGCATAATTGCATTCAGAAATAATTTTCAGAAATTCCAAAAGCCTAATCATTTGGAGAAGCCTAAGCCTAATCATTTGGAGAAGTCCGACAACAATATATACTACTTTCAAAGAAGTTGCAACATTAAGAACAACAATTTCATGGCAAAATTCACAATTAGTGAAGTTGCAACATGAAGAACAAGAATTTCATTGCAGAATTCACAATTAGTGTTTAACTTGTAGGACGCTGTGCAGTTAACTAATTTGTGAAATTAGGATAGTTTTGGAATATGGGCTTATGCTAATATGATTAAAGGATAATATTATTTGTAGATAATTTTATAAGAGGTGTCAAGAACATAAATTCGGTCCAGAAGTAGGATTTTTTATATGGCCAAGTTGGATTACGTTACAGAATTTGCCTCTTCGTTAAACTGCATAATCGTAGTTTGGTTTTTTCCAGGTACACTCACACTCACACTCACTCCCTCCTAGATTCCTCTATTTAAGACTTGTTATATTAACTCCCCAGTTTCCTGAGATTTTAGAGCTCTTAGCATTCAAGTTAAACACTGTTTTTATTCAATAATTCATGCTCTCACTGTATTACATACACTTAATTACTAGCTTATTGCCTAAGCTAGTTTCGAGGCTGAAGGGATGCTTGGGTTTGGTTGTGTAGCCAGAAACAACTGGGCATTATGGAAGTAGTTGGCATTAAGGAAGCGTTAACATTATCCTCACTGCAACAAAATTTCACTGAGCTAATTCATTTACCTTACAGTCAAGACACTATTATATCAACTGGTTGAATTACTTATTTAAACGTAGAAGAATTTGAATATCTATCAGTTGCTTTTTGGACATAAGTCGGATTCAGAGACACTGTAATATATTGAGGATCCACCTTAATTGAAGAAAACAACAATTTAACCAAACATTAAATCAAGAATAACACTCAATAACCCATAATACATCAATCAACAATAGGGTAAAGCACTACAGGATCCCCCATTATGTGTACACATTAACTTGATGTTTTCGCATAAACACGACTTAAAAAAAAATTAAAACAAAATATAAAGGAATTATACTTCTAAATTCATGATATCTGAGAATCGACAGCAATGTAAGTCCTAATTTCTTGTTTCAGTTGAAAGCCTTAGCAGAGGAAGATGTATTTTCTCAGAAGACCTAGCTATATATCGCCAATTTTCAAGATAATGAAACTTGAACTGCTGTAATTGAACTGGTTGCTTGAAGTGGAAATATATAATTGAACTGTTGTGCTGAATTGATTGAGAATGGTGTCCATTTCTCTTATTTTTATTGGCCTTCTAACCACAAAATATGATGTATTGCCTGCATGCATAACAATTTCACCCAAAAAATATCCAAATTTATAAAAGTTAGCACTTATTGTATGTTCTTGGCTATACATTAGAAAAATCCTTTATATAAATTTAATATATTATATAAAAAAATATTATTTAAAAATATGACATTCATGTAAATTTTGATTATTAACTTTGATAATAGGTATAGAGTTGAAATCTGATATTTTAATTATTTCTGTTTTTTTTAAAAGTATATATTTTCCAACCTATTTATATATTTAGCTTCTCCCGGTTCTAATAACCATCTAATGTAATATTAATTAAAAATATGCAACTTACATAAATTATTTTTTGTATATATAATAGACATATTCTGATTGTTTATATAATAAATATATTAAAGAGACCCGTAAGGATTGGCTCAGTTGGTTAAAAAATGGATAATTATCTTCTTGGTCACAGGTTCGAATCCCACGAAAGGAGAATTTATGATTATGCCTCCTTGGCTAGAGCATATCGCTTAAAATGCAGTGTACCTTGATTCACGTGATTTGCAGGAGGTTTATCTTGGTTCACGTTATTTGCATGCTATTGCGTGATCACGTAGGGTTTACCTAGTACACATTCAAAGGGTAGCGGCTGCGGATTCCCTGCGATAAAAAATATTAAAGAGTGAAAGTTTTATAATTAATGTAGCATATGATCTGTTTAGAAATATAGTTAATGATTTTAGAAAATATTCCAAACGTTAAGTTGTTACGATGGTTATAGATGTGAATATTAGTTTAGTTGTCCATTATTCATTTGGTCTTGGTTTCAATTCATATTTTAAAGCAATTTTTTGTATTAAAATGCTTAAAAAGGCATGCATGTCATTTACTAAATAGACACAAAACTTATGATCCTTTGTAATAGGAACTCCCTCCGTCCAACTTTTGTTATCGCATTTCCTTTTTTATCAGTCAAATTGACCAATTTTTAATAAAAAAAATTAAATATTATAATTATATTATTATAAAAACTGAAATATATATATTAAAGTAGATTAAATTTACTTTCCAATGATATAATTTTTTTATCTTGCTCGATTATAAAATATTAATAAAATTAAGTCAAATTTTGGTCAATTTAATTAAACAAAAGTCAAATGTGACAATTAAAAAGGGACGGAGGGAGTACAATAAATGACAAGTTAACAAAACATGTGTTAATTTTTGTGCTCGACGAAAATATCTACTCCGTCCGTCTCTTTTTATTTGTCACATTTCTATTTTTATCTGTCAAATTAACTAATTTTTGACCAACGATTGAAATTTACTCTTATATTATTTGAAAAAAATGAAAAGTACATATTAAAGTAGATTAAATATTCTTTACATTGATATAATTTTTTTCATTTTATTAATTTATCAAATATTAATAAACTTCGGTCAAAATTTGGTCAAGTTGACTACAAAAGTCAAATGTGATAACTCAAAAGGGTCGGTGAGAGCATCATTTTAACATTGCACGTCGATTAAAATGAAAGTATTTGATCATAATCAAATTGTCTTGTTTGGTTTAAAGTAACCCAGCTAAGGAACTTCAAATACCTAGTGATATGATATAAACATCACCAACCTTGGAACAAGACAATCTCTCATCTAAGGCCCAACTCAGCTCTAGGGTGAGCCAGTCTCAAGGGAGGAACCCGGATCTAGCCCAATCCAGGAACAAGTCAATCTCTCATCTAGGGCCCAACCGAGCTCTAGGGTGAGCCAGGCTCAGGGAAGGAACCCGAGTCCACCCCAACCCAGGAATAAGTCAAACTTTCAGTTATGGCCCAAACCATCTCTAGGGTGAGCCGGGCTCAGGGGAGGAGTCGGGGTCCAGCCCAATCCAGGAACAAACCAATCCTACAGCCCATTATTTGAGTACACGTGAGATACCAATCTAGGCACGTGACAGCGACAACTATCAATAACCAACAATTGGGACAATCAAGATACGCGTCAATACGCCCTTGACACATTCTAAGGTGGTCCTTTCCTACACACGTGTAAGAAATTCATTCAAGTTAGGCGTCCTCCGTACCCAGTAACGAACGACCCTGATCAAAAGGTACCAACCCCTAAACCATATCATTGGGCTATAAATACCCCAAGGAGAAAGGATTTAGGGGTTACACTCTCTTTTACACACTCGTACACACAACCCCTTATATTTCTATCTTCATTATCCAAAAGCGAGTACTTACTGTCACACTAGAGGCGCCGCGGGGTTCAAACGCCTTCCGGTATTATTTTTCAGACACTCAACAGCAGCTACACCTCAAAAGTGGTCCAGGTGCGGTGTCGGAAGGACGAGACCATGGATGTGAGCTATCATTTGACGCGAGAAGGAGGGGAGGCTCCGTCCTTGGGTCTCGGTGCCCCCGGGCTCATCTTCATCAGCAAGCTCTGAAAAGAGTCCTTTCTATAATATGCAAGAATTCAAACAACCCAGCCCTGTCATAACTATGAATGCTCTTTATTTAAGCCACGTTTATGTGTGCTCTTCGTTTTAAGCCACGTTTGTGTGAGCTTTGTTTTATTTGTTTTAAGCCACATTTGTGTGAGCTATAACTAGATTTGCTTATTTATGAACCCATATACATAGTTGCTAGTTTAAACCCAGATTTAGTTGTTATACATTATTGTTGACCCCACTACTTGAGTGTTATTGTGTTGGTTGACATTGAGTCATGTCAAAAAAACCATAGATCTATTTTGAAATCTTGTAGTCTGGTGTTAGTTGTTATTTATGAGGCCCATATCTCACAAGATCTTGTTATTTGCAAATCCATACTTTCGTATTTCGAGTTGTTAAAACCATGGCTAGAGAAGGTAAAGCACCAGCTGGAAGGCCTTCTGCAAGCACGCAGAGACAAGACCAGGATCCAAATCATGACCCGGATCCCAACCAGGATCAACCACTCGGTACCAATACAATGGAGAGGATAATCTCACCCATTGATGCCCGATCTCTCACTGAGCTAAAAGCCATACCCCGACAGAGGGGGCTCAAGCACTATAATTTTAAATTCTTCGATGAGATGGGGGACCCGGAGGAACATCTCAACTAATTTGAACAGATCACCCAATTATACTACTATAATGACTTAACCAAATCCAGGTTCTTCACATATACACTCAAGGGAATGGTCCCAAGATGATTCAGCTGGATCCTCTCCCGAAGCATCCATAACTGGAAGAAATTTTGAGAAGCTTTCCTCAGGAGGTTCCGGGCCAACAAGACACATGAGCTGCATATGTGCCATCTTTACACTATTCAGAAATATGATAATGAATCCCTCTCAGGCTACATGAGGCATTTTCAGCAAGCAATCAATAAGATCTCTAACTTGGATGAGCGAGAAGCTTTGAGCATCTTTCGGAGAAATTTGGACCCGGAGCATAATGAGAGATATATCGTAGAGCTGATCAATTAGGAGCCCCAGAGCTTGGCTGCTGCCTATATCATGGCCTCCAGGTTCATCAAGGAGATGGATATGCTCCAAGCTATGAGAATGACCCGAAACGGGGGATCCAAGAATAAGAACCCTGATGACTGACCGAAAGGGGGTTACCATCAGGATTAAAAATTCAAACAGAGCCATCAAACTCATTTTGTACAGTATACTCCTATCTCTAAAAGGCTCGATCTCAGGACAGAATTTAAGAGTGACCCAGGACCAACTAGACCAGCAAGGGATCCAAGACCAGAGCCGGATTGGACTCCACTAAATCGGACCCGGGCAAAATTACTAAAGGAGATTAAAGATAAACCATTCTATTACCCACCCAAGCCTATGCCAACTCCCCAAAAAGTTGGCCCTACAATCGACAATATGATTATCATGAAACACATGGCCACAAGATAGAGAACTCTCTCTCTCAAATACTTCATCGAGTACCAAATCAAGAAAGGGAACCTGGGTTACCCCGACACACTAATAAAAAAGAAGAAGGATCAAGGAAGAGCAAAAATATGGTGAATGTGGTCCTGGGAGGCTCTCATTCACCTCCCCGTAGCTCCGAGATGATCATTTCCTTCAAAAGTAAAGACTATGAGGGAGTCAATCTCAATCACAGTGAAGCTTTGGTCATAACTCTGGATATCTTCGATAACGAAGTCAGGATGATGTTGATTGACAGCGGCCCCATGGTAAATATTCTGCTTAAATATACTGTGGATCACATGCAGCTGGGGAGTGTGCGTTCGAATGAATGTTGGGAAGATCCACTCTATGGATTCAGGAACAACTTGATCCAATCCAAGGGACCCTGTACCTACCTGTTCTATTTGGAACCGCTTCCAACCAAGTCACCCATATCATAAAATTCTATGTGATCAATACTCATTTCTCCTAAAACGGAATAATTGATAGCCCGGCTTTAAACATGATACAAACAATAACCTATCTTTCCCATATAAAGATGAAGTTCCCAACCCCAACTAGAGTCGGAGAAGTCAAACGAGACTATGAGGTCGCAGAAAGATGCTATAGCCAGGATCTAGTCATGGAAGAAACTCACCAGGATAACAAGAGGAAAGACACAGTCCTCCTGATCCAACAAATGGTAACAATCCAGGACCAAGAAAAAGTTGAGGTTGCAGTCGAGACAGAAATGATCCTAATTGATGAAAGTAACCCTTTCAAGAAGGTGAAGATAGGGTCCGGGCTCGAAATAGTTGATATATTTGCTCCGAAAGGGTATGCGGATGTCTTTTCTTGGAGCCCTAAAGATATGCCCGGATTGCATGAATTTGTGGTAATACATAGTCTAGATGTGAACCTGGAAAGGAAGCCGGTAAAGTAGAAAAAAAAGAACTTTGCACCGGAAAGAAAAAATGCAATAGACGAGGAAGTAGAAAAGTTACTCAAGGCTGATATCATATGTGAAATCAAATATTCAGAGTGGCTAGCCAATGTGGTCATGGTAAAGAGGCCCAATGGTAAATGGAAAATATGTGTAGACTATACAGATCTGAATGATACATGCCAAAAAACCCTACACTCATCCAAACATAGACCAACTAATCATTGCCACCTCCGAGCACCTTATGTTAAGCTTCATGGACGTCTTCTCCAGGTTAAACCAGATTAAAATGAACCCGAAAGACATTCCCAAGACAGCCTTCATCACCCATAGAGCGGTCTACAGATACAATATGCTACCTTTTGGACTAAAGAATGCAGGGTCAACCTAGCAGAGGGAAATGAACGAAATTTTCAGGTTCCATCTAGAGACGAACCTAGAGTCCTACATTGAATATATGATTGCAAAATCCACAACCATCCCAGATCACATTACAAACCTCAAAGAATGATTTGAAAATCTAAGGAAGTATGAACTAAATATGAATCCAGAAAAACACATCTTTGGAGTGGGAGCTGACAAGTTGCTGGGATTCATGATAAGCAATAGGGAAATTGAGTCCAATCCTGAAAAAATAAAGGCAATCCAAAAAATGCAGGCTCCCATATCCTAGAAGGATGTACATAAGCTAGAAGGGTCACTCGCAACACTTAGAAGGTTCATATCAAAGTTAACCAGAAAGATGCCTACCTTTCTTTGATTTATTGAAAGGAGCCGGGAACAAGAAGGACACAAATTGGAGCCCAGAGTGCCAAAAAGCTTTTAAAGAGATCAAGGGATACCTATCCCAGCCACCAATCCTGGCTAAAGCCCAATTCGAAGAACCCTTATACCTTTACTTGTCTGCCGGGGTCTTGGCAGTTGGAGAAGTTCTGATCCAAGAAGAGAATGGATAGTAGAGGTCGGTGTATTATGTGATCCAGGTGTTAAAAGATGTTGAAACTAGGTATCCAAGTTTGGAGAAATTTGCCTTTTCCTTGCTTACTGTATCAAGAAAGCTCAGACATTACTTTCAAGGAAGGGAGATCTGAATTCTCACTGATCAACCTTTAAGGAAAATAATTCATAAACTGAACGTCTTGGGAAGACTTGTAAACTGGGTTGTTGAGCTAAGACAATTCAACCTCACCTTTGTCACCATGACTGCTATCAAGGCTCAAGCACTCACAGCTTTCATCATTGAATGTAACTTTCCAGAAGCTGAGCCAGCACCCATGGACGTAGACCCGGGAAGCAACCAACCTCTCAGCACTAAAGCCTGGACTCTGAATGTTGATGGTTCTTCAACTAATGAAAGGTCGGGAGCCGGGCTCATCTTGAAGAGCCCTGACGACTTCATGATTTAGACTGCCACATCCTTTGGCTTCCCAGCAACAAACAACCAAGCAGAATATGAGGCCCTTATTGCAAGACTAAAGCTTTTCAGGACCCTAAGGGTCCAGGGTCTAAACATCTATAGTGACTCCCAAATTGTAGTGAAGCAAACAAATGGAGAATATATAGCCAAAGACCCTACCTTGGCCAAGTACCAAAGTCTGGTTCAAAGCTACCTAGCCTTGATACCTCGGTACCAAGTCCTACAAGTCTGTATGGACGAGAATGCAAAAGCCGATACCCTATCCAAGCTAGTCCAGAACTCATCAGACCTGGATTTCTCTGTTTACTTTGAGGAATTACAAAAGTCGACTATAGACACTGAAGAAATCTTGGAAATCAAAAATGCTCCGAAGTCCGAACTAGATGACTCATTTCATCAAATACTTGGAAAATGGAGAGCTCCCAGAGGACAAGGGAAAGGCATAGAGACTAAAAGCTAAGGCAACAAAGTTTGTTCTTGAAGATGGATTACTCTATCGCCGAACTTATTCTTCCCTAATCCTGAAATTTGTTGGCCCGTAGAGGCCGATTATTGTTTGAGAGAAGTTCATGAAGAGATTTATGGATCAAATGTTTGTGAATGCCCTGGCTCATTAAATCATAAGGCAAAGCTATTACTGGACTACCATTCACCAATATGTGGTTGACTTCGTGAAAAAATGCAAACAGTGTTAGCTCTTCAGCAACGTCTACCAACTCAGCTCAATCCTACCATCCTCAGACCTATCCTACATCCCCTTTTTTGTGTGGGAAATAGATATTATGAGGCCTTTTCCCCGGGCCAAAGGAGACCTAAGATATATTTTAGTCTCCATCTAATACATGCCTAAGTGGGTGGAGGCAAAAGCAATGAGGACCATAAATCAACAAGACTGTATAAAGATCATGGACATTATCTTGATGATGTTCGGGATACCAAGGGTCCTGGTATCAGACAATGGACCCTAATTTATTGGGTAAGAATTTAAATTTCACCTTCAAGAAAGAGGCATTAAACACAAGAAATCATGAGTATCATACCCTCAGGAGAATGGACAAGTAGAAGTCACCAATATAATTCTCCTCCGGGGCATCGGAAAAGGCTCCAAGAAAGCAAGAATAAATGACATGAAGAATTGTCTAATGTACTATGGGCCTACAGAATCAGTCCACGGACAAGCACATGAGAAACAACTTTCAAGATAGCTTATGGAACGGAAGCCATGCTGCCCATCGAGGTAGGATCACCTTCTTACCAAGTAATCAACTTCGATGAAATAGCTAATGAGGAAGGACCCAGAACCAATATGGAACTTATTGATGAGGTCTGGAACCAAGCTATAAAAAAGATGGAAAAGTAAAAGGAGAGGATAAAAAAGCACTTCAGCAAGAAGTCCAGGGTAAAGAACTTCAAGTTGGAGGCCTGGTGCTTCGAGATACAAAAGCCTCGGATCCTACTGACACCGTGAAACTGATGCCCAGGTGGAAAGGGCCATATAAGGTGAAAGAAGTCCTAAGGCCATGGACTTACAAGCTAATGAACCTAGATGAATCCAAGATTCCCAACACCTGGCATGGACTCAGGCTTCGAAAGTTTGATCAGTAAGAAAAAGCAAAGCAACCACTCATTTGCAGCCTATGGCATGCCACCACTTTATTATTCCATCTATTGTATGAAGAAAATTTTGAAATCAATGAAAAATATTTTCCATTTACATAAAAATAGTTTACAGCATCACCACAAGACCCGTTACACTAATACATGGGCAACAACCAACAAGCAAAAATTTGATACTTAGAAAAAAAATTAAGACAAAAAGCAAAAAGCCAACCCGGAATCAATTATGAACCTGGGTTCCCGGCAATAAAGCATACTTAGAAAATTTTTATAAGGCAAAAAGTAAAAGCCAATCCGGGATCAATTATAAACTTGGGCTCCCTGCAATAAAGCAGACTTAGAAATAAAAATTAAGGCAAAAAAGCAAAAGTCAACTCAGGATCAATTATGAACTCGAGTTCACAACAATAATTCATACTTAGAAAATTTTTCTAAGACAAAAAACAAAAGCCAACCTGGGTTCAATTTTGAACCCGGGTTCCCAACAATAAAGCATTAGAAAATGTTTTGAAGGAAAAAAACAAAAGGCAACCAAGGTTCAATTATGAACCCGGGTTCCCAGCAATAAAAAATACTTATAAATTTTTTTAAGATAAAAGGCAAAAAGCAAAAACCAACCTAGGTTCAATTATGAACCCGGGTTCCCAGCAATAAAGAATACTTTAAAAAAATTCTAAGGGAAAAAGTAAGTCAACCCGGGATAAATTATGAACCCGGGTACCCATCAATAAAGCATACTTAGAAAATTTTCCTAAGACAAAAATGAAAGCCAACCCGGGATCAATTGTGAACCCAGGCTCCCATCAATAAAGCATACTTAGAAATTTTTTTAAGGTAAAAAGAAAAAGTCAACCTGGGATAATTTATGAACACGGGTTCCAAGAAATAAAGCATATTTAGAATTTTTTTTAAGACAAAAAGCAAAAGCTAACACGGCTTCAATTGTGAACCGGGTTCCCAGCAATATAGCATACTTACAAAATTTTTAAGGCAAAAAGTAAAAGCTAACCCGGTTCAGTTATGAACCCGGGTTCCCAGCAATAATTCACACTTAGAAAATTTTTCTAAGGCAAAAAGCAAAAGTCAACTCAGGATCAATTATGAACCCGAGTTCAT